>NW_022881625.1:6983252-7140673 GCF_003369915.1 Drosophila miranda | reverse complement strand
TCAATATTTTTGAAAGTAGTGCTCTTAATTGCTAGGGTCAGATCCGACTGAGAGAGGAGTTGCTCACTTTTGAAATCGTTTGCTGTTAAGTTTTCTGTTAATTATTGTGATATTACGCCATTCTGTCAACCGATGTCTTAGTAAGACTTTGGGTCGAGCTTCAGCTTGGACAAACAATGAAGTTGTTTGTCAATTGCTTGGCAAAATACTCGTATTCGGGTGGAAAAACAATACCAGAATGGGGAAGAGGTTAAGATGGGAGACAAGAAAATATCAAATAAAGGGCAATTAAGGAAGGGGATTGTGCGATTCTGTTTATCTTATCAACGACAAATTTTGACCCCAGGGGCGTCATTTACAATCCTCAATTTGTTTGCATACTAAAGCAACATTAGCCGAAGAGCTACCTACAAAAGATAAGACGATGTTTCCTGATCCCAATTCGTAGGCTATTGATAAACAATCAGTGGAGGATATTCAAAATTAGCCAGGTCTCATGTGTGATTAGCCGATTTCTCACACATTTCAAGCATCAAGCAGACAGCAGACAGAACGAAACAGAACAGAACACAAAAAAGCGGAGAAGACGTTGAGCTGACGGCTGCAGGGATCAAGATCCCACAGAAGAAGCCGCCTTGAAATTTACGAAAAGACGCCTATAAATCGCAAGATTTCCAGCACTGCCAGGGATTTATCTAAAGCTCATTCGAACAGTATTCAAAGCATAAAGCGTAACCAATTGATTGCTAATTGATATTGATGTGTCGATTATTTTATGATTATTCTTTATGATCTTAAATTTCGATATACCAAAGGCGAGCGAGATCGAACACCAAACTTGATTCAAATTTGTAGATCACTTTGAACAATCAAACCACTCCCTGAGTACTTCTCAGGCCTTGTCTTACCTTGTCTTCAGTTGGATTGTTATAGTTTAATAACTACACGGAGGCAAATTAAGTCTGTAGTTCGGGTACCACAAAAACCACTTAAAGACGCTTTCTTAATTGCCCCAAAACGAAGATTTGGTTTTTGTTTTTCGAGAAACCTGTGGGGTAGCTTTCGGCTGCGGATGTGGCTGTGACTGTGGCTCTGACTGTGGTTCTGCCTCCAGCTGCTGGCCAGCTCCATGGACAGACAGTCATTTGTGTGAAAATCATCGTAGCATGAAGCGTTGTCAAATACCGTTTGTTGCGGGGCTCGGTGCACTCTCATGCTTTTGTTTCGGCCATTTCAAGGTCTGTACAGAAACGTCTGTTGGGTCAGACCTCCCTCCATTGACCAGAGCAGAGCTCTACAATGCGGGTTCTGGCATCATTTTCATAGAAACGGCATTAGAAGTTACTCATACGCAGCGTGGGTTGGATAAGATTAACAAAAGCCCACATAGACATAGCTCATCCTCCCCATTCTCACTTGACTCTTTGCAGACAGCAGAATGAGCTCTAACAACTGCGGTTTCATCGATCCGCAGGGCCAGTTGATTGCAGCCCTCGCTAATCGGGACATACGGGAATTCCACACTGCTCTGGACAGCGGTGCCCAGGCCAATCGCCAGACGATCGAATGCCTCTCAGGTGGGCTCCTGCATTCAGCTGCTGCTCGAGTACAGAGCCTCTCCGAATTTGGTGGAAGAGGGCGAGTTCACGCCCTCCACCATGTGTGAAGAATAGAAAGATTGAGGCAGGCACTAAGCTGGAGCTGATCCGACTTTTCCTGAAACAACCACAGTTGGACATTGACAGCTATCGGAACGGGCAGGTACGCCAGATGTTGAGGGATCAGTATCCGGAACTGCCGTTGCCGGAGCTGCGCGAGGCCGGAGCAGAGATCGACTGCGAGCGACTCCTCCGCACGCTGCGGGACGGAGACGAGAACCAGTTCGAGCAACAGTTCGCGGAGTACCACCAGAACGTCAGCGGAAACGCAGACAACCAATGCAATGCCAACCAGGAGGAGTATCAGTCCCTGCTGGCGGAGAGTATCAAGCGGGGCAAGCAGCGAGCCTTTGAGGCCATCCGCGAGACGGGCATCAACATTAATCCTTTAAAATTGAGCGACATCAGCCCGTGGAATTGGCCGTAATCTGGGGCAACCACAGGGCGCTAGAGAAGCTGTTGAAGCATCCGCAGCTGAGGCTGACATCGCATTCCAAGCTGCTGAACGCGGTTATCAGTCGCCTGGGTGAGCAGCCGCTGGACGACTTCTGTGACCACCAGCGCTGCTTCCAGCTGCTGCTCGAGAGCGATCGTGTGAACATCAATGAGGCGGACAAGGCTGGCCTGGTGCCACTCTCCTATGCGGTCAAGTATCGCAACACAAAGGTGGCACAGGAGCTTCTACGGCAGGGAGCGTACATCGGGGCGAGAAGCGCGTTCGGAGATCTTCCCATACAGGAGATGGACCGAAAGTGCTGGAGGAGCACTTCGATTCCTGCAACACCACCAACGGGGAGAAGCCCGGTGACCAGAGTTTCGAGATCATCATCATCTACAAGAATCTGATGAGACGCCAGCGAGAGCCCGGGCAGTCGGACAAGCGGAGCATTGGCCATCCTCACCAATTGGAGGGCGAGATGACTCCAATCGCATACATCGCCGATTCCAAGGAGCTGCGTCACCTGCTGCAGCACCCGCTAACCTCGAGTTTCCTCTTCCTCAAGTGGCACCGCCTCTCGGTGATCTTCTATCTGAACTTTCTACTTTACTCGCTCTTCACTGCCTCCATTATCACGCATACGCTCCTTAAGTTCACGAAAGCGACCACACGGGCCTGACTGCCCTCTTCGGCCTGTTCTCTTGGATAGGGATTGTGTATCTCATGATCCGAGAGGTCATACAGCTTGCCATGTCGCCGCTGCTGTACTTCAGGTCCATCACGAACCTGATGGAGGTGGCTCTCATTGTCTTGTCGATCCTAACCTGCATGGAAGCCAGCTACGACAAGGAGACGCAGCGCATACTGGCCGTCTTCACCATTCTGCTGGTGTCCGTGGAGTTCTGCCTGCTGGTTGGCTCCCTGCCAGTACTCTCAATTTCGACGCACATTCTCATGCTGCGCCCCGTCTCCAGCAGCTTCATCAAGAGCTTTGCTCTCTACTCGATCTTTGTGCTTACGTTTAGTCTGTGCTTCTACATACTGTCTGGCAAGCCCCAGGTGGATTCCTCCTCTCCGAAGGACAGCACGCCAGAGCCAGCAAAGGAGGGAGAAGATGATGGTCACTTCAACACATTCTCCGTGCCCATCGAGGCGCTCATCAAGACGATTGTAAAGGCGCTATAAGGGTAGTACTGTAATCCAAAAGGGCATCCAGTATATCCAGAGCGAAGGTTAATCCATTCGATGGAGCGCTCAAGCAGACCAGCCAGGCGGTTGACCTGAAGCTTAACGAGGCTTAAAATTTCCAAGAGGCCGCCAGCCGGCAAGTGTCATTGCAGTCCCTCCAGTCGACTCCACTCCAGTCCAGTTTTTTCCCAAACTGTGCGACGTGAATAACTTTGATGATTTCTTGGCCCAAAGGCGCCCACACAATATAAATACTCCTCCCTTTTTTGTCAATAAGTTACATTTACGAATAACAGGCGAGTTTTTCTACACAAATCAAATATTAAAATTAAAAAACGAAACAGTTATTGGTTGATGTCCTTCAGCTTCTCTGCATCCGTTTTGGCGGCCCACAAGCGGCACCCAATTTTTTTATAGTCATCGCTGCACATGACTATCGCCCTCAAATACTCGGCCGGCACCCCAGTTTCCTCTGATAGTCTTAACATGGTCACTTTTTTTTCCTTAAAAACGGCAGCAATTTTTTGCATTGTCTTCGAATTCCTTGAAACCATACTCTTATTGCTGTGTAATGTTGGTTCATTACGTGGTTTCCCAAGGTGCTCAACCTTCCAATCATTTTGCCGCATAGTTTGCACTTGCAGCCATGCACGGGGGGCGAAGCCTTAGGGGAAATCGGTGTTTTCAAATTGTCCTTTCCACTTTCAGTACTAAGAATGTCTTCAGTAAACATGTCTGGAGAATTAAGAATTTATTATATGTATTTTTTTAAATTTTACTTATTTACTTACTTAAGTCCGGATCCTCCCGAACCTCCTGCTCCTGCTTCTCCTCCACGTGGTGCACTGGCTCAGACGAATCATATATTTCATCAGAAATAGTACACTCCATATCATTGACTGTATAATCAGAAATATTGTGAATATTGTCAGAAATGTTGTCAATATTCTCCTCAATATCGTGAGTTGTGGCCGACTCCTCCGTATGACCGTGCATATTGTTGTCAATATCCTCAATATCCTCAGTTGTGGCCGACTCCTCCGTATCACCGTGCATATTGTCAATATCCTCAATATCGTGAGTTGTGGCCGACTCCTCCGTATGACCGTTCATATTGTTGTCAATATCCTCAATATCCTGAGTTGTGGCCTACTCCTCCGTATCACCGTGCATATTGTCAATATTCTCAATATCAGAACAGAAATATTCTGCACCGGAGTAACAGGCTCAGCATACTTCGCGTGCGTCGTCCCCGCTGAATGGAATACATTATTAGAAGAATATAATATAAATGTAACTAATTTACTTACCCTTACGTTGATGGTCCAGAAAAAAAGTACAAATTAATCACTCCTGCTGCACTTATGTCGCAAACTTGGGCTCCACCGAACGACAACGTCATGTTGGCAATTTCCTGTGCTTTCGGGCTTTGCACTTTCCGGCCTTGCAGATGGTCCCAGTATATCCCGCATAATACATTAACAAGGGCACTGTCCACCCCGTCAATTCTTACACCTCCCAAATTAATGTACATCATTGTCTTATTTTGTGTTCTTTATTTATGTTTTAAATAACGGGGCATGTATGGTTTTGGTATTTACTCATCGATAGTATTATAAGAAATACCAATGTACTCGATATGCCAGCACACATTTATTCGAATACGACGATCAAGAAGGAAGAACGTTTACAGATATTTTGTTGCTATACGATACGGACCGATAAATATCACATAATTCCGCGTCTAGTTTCCTGATTTCAACATGTATAAAAATAAAAATAAAATAATTGTAAGGCAACATATGTTAACCCTAACCGATCGAGATATTATACTGCAATTAGTTTTATGCGATATTATACTGCGATATGATACTGCGATAGGTTTTATGCGATATTATACTGCGATAAGTCTGAGGCGAGTTATTCGACGATCGACAAAAATAGAGAAAAGAGTGAAATAAGTTAATAAGAGTAACCCAAGAACCGCGCCAAGATGGATAAAAAGATAGATTCAGAAATGCATAAATTGTCGTGTTTCGATGGGGACATAAAGGAACTCAATCTGTTCGAGCCGTATCAGGACATAGAGGAAGATATGTTCGAGCCGTCGCAATTGTCGTGGTTCGGTGAGGACATAAATGAACTCAATCTGTTGGAGCCGTCGCAATTGTCGTGTTTCGATGAGGACATAAATGAACTCAATCCGTTCGAGCCGTATCAGGACAGAGAGGCAGAGGAACATCTGCCGTGTGGACCGCTGGACCGGCTGGTTAGTACATTGCCTATGGATGTTGACGACGACGACACTGAAGGTGAGTAGATTGTGGCAATTACATTGGAGCAGGTGAATCAGACTTTTCTTCCTCCAGGTATCGTCGGTAACGATGATCTGGTCAACGATATTGGTCGCCTTCAAGCGAGCAATGAATTGCACAAAGGTACAGGCCCCCGAAAATCTGGTAACGGACGCATTGGAAGAACTGAAAATGCAAGGAAACATAATGAATGGACGCATTAACATGACTGTAAATTTACAGAAACTAAGCGACTCAGAATTTTCCATGAGTATCACATGTCGTGGTACCAATATGCAAAAAAAGGAACGGTACATAAATGGAAAATTCTTGCAGTCGCTGCAATCCCAATTAACGGGAATGAAATTCATTATTTGTATTTCCACATTTGTCCCGTTTCCAAAACATCTGCACTAGGCAGGAATGCGGTCAAGGAAGGACTCGATTTAGTATTGAGGGAGGTTGAGAGTGGGGGCTTGTCAAGTCAACTGTTGGCAGTTGGATCCGACCACTGCTTGGCAAATTTCATGCCGTGCAAAAGTGTAAGGGGAAAATTCCCCATATTGTGGGATCTGCCCCACCTCAAAAAGGTTATTTTAAAAAATGATATACATGAGGATGTGTTGTTGTCAAATATGTATGTCAAGGAATACAGGAAAGAAAATTACAAGAGTATCTTTGAGGCTACGAAGTCGGTAGACAACTTGCCCGACTACCTAATGTCTGATAAAGTTAAAGAAATCATTAAAAATGAAATAATGAACTTATTACGCGCTGTTGAAAAACATTTCGAATTTAGAAACGAACCAATATGTTTTAACAACATGAACAGCAATACCTTCGAGGAACGTGGCAAGCATTTATCAACAATTTTTATAAACATAATGAAAGTATCGTTTAAAGAAGATTTCAACAGAAACCCAGTATATTATGCTACAACTGTAGTGTTCATGGCTCACCAAACAAAACAACAAAAAATTAAATTATTAAATAAGACGTTAGAAAATATTTTGTAGTATGTAGTATAATTATATTAATTTTAATAATAATAACAATAATAATAATAATAATAATTTGTTTTTTATTTTATTTATTTTATGTAGTATGTATTATACATGTACTATACATAATTAATGTATTTTCAGCTGTAGAATGTAGAATATTTTCAGCCTGTACAAGATTTTCAGCTGTAGAATGTAGAATATTTCAGCCTGTACAAGATTATCAGCTGTAGAAGCCTGTACAAGATTTTCAGCTGTAGAATGTAGAATATTTTCAGCCTGTACAAAATTTTCAGCTGTAGAATGTGGAATATTTCAGCCTGTACAAGATTTTCAGCTGTAGAAGCCTGTACAAGATTTTCAGCTGTAGAATATTTTCAGCCTGTACAAAATTTTCAGCTGTAGAATGTAGAATATTTTAGCCTGTACAAGATTTTCAGCTGTAGAAGCCTGTACAAGATTTTTAGCTGTAGTGTTCAATTTTTGTTTGTTGTTTGATTGATCTTTGAATTGATTGTTGTTGTTTGATTGATTTTGTTGTTCTGAAGGCTTGATCCACCGGTGACCAGGGACGCAGGATGGCTCTAAGCTATAGTATTTATTGTACGAGTAATAATCAACTAGCACAGCACTAGCATTTAACCCGTATTCAGAGCAGACTGTAAGTTTACATTAGTCTGAAATTGTTTTTATTAACATACGAATAATGAAATTGAATAAAACAATTAATAATTTGTTGTCAGTAAGTAAGTAGTATATAATGGTTATATAGACAGTAAATATAGTATAAACGAATATCTTTACTGTATGTACCATTTTGTACCAGAGTAAATATTTTGTAATTGCAAATGTTAGATTTATGCATTCTTGAATTTTCATTTCTTTTTCTTTTCGTTATAATAGTTTTAGTATCTTTAATTGGTTTTCTGTTTTCTGTTTTCGTTTTGTTTTTTTTTGCATTTGATATGATTCGGTTCAAAATGTGTGTGTTATTTACGCACATATTATGGTTAATGGTTCTTAATCTTGTTCGTTACTCTTTTATTACCCTTTTTGTATATCTTTTGTTTTATAAATTAATCTTTAGCTAAGCTGAGGAGCGTAGCGTATCGGATCAAATCAATCAAAAGTTGATGGGTCTAAGGGGCTAGCTAACGAGGCAGTCAATTGCAATGGCAATGGAAATCCAAATGGAAATTTATGCAAACCATGCGGCAAATCTAAAAAAAAAACTAAACTAAAAACGCAGAATCATAGACGAGGGGGAACGTTGTGAGTTGCTGCGGACACCGCAACTCTACAGTTATACCCGATACTAAGTCAGTATGGCTCTCCTCCGGCAGACGCCTCTACAGAAAATCAGTCTGAGCGTGACGTCGGGCGCTGCGTATCCACTGCAAATTGATTTGTTCCTTTTGGCTATAAAAATTATCTGATCTAAACCAGATTCAGCAATCTGATAGATATGGTCGTTATCTATGATTCTGCGTTTTAAGTTTTCTCGAATGTGCAATATTGTGGATGCAACAGATTTTCGTCCTTTGTGGAGGCGGAAGGGGGTGGGGCGAAATTCTGAGATATACGTTTTATAGTGAGATCTAACAGAAGTGCGGATACCAAATTTGGTTACTCTAGCCTTAATAGTCTCTGAGATTTGTGGATGCCACAGATTTTCGTCCTTTGCGGGGGCGGAAGGGGGTGTGGCGAAATTTTGACACAAAACGGTCAAGGTCCGATATCACAGGAGTGTGGATACCAAATTTGGTTGCTCTAGCTCTTATGGGTTCTGAGATCCTTGAACTCATATTTTGCAATTGGCAAAACCGACCATGAAACCTGTGTGTTAGAGAGAGACAGAGCGAGAAAGAATGAAATTGTTTTCTTGATTCTGGCTATAATAATTATACGATCTGGTTCAGATTTTGCACTCTAGAACATATAGTCATCCTCTACGATTCTGCGTTTTTGGTTTTCTCGGACATGGCTCAATCGACTCGGCTATTGATGCTGATCAAGAATATACATACTTTATGGGGTCGGAAACGATTCCTTCTGGACGTAACACACATCCACTTTTACCACAAATCTAATATACCCCAATACTCATTTTGAGTATCGGGTATAATAATGCCATAAATTGGATAAACAATCCAAGCACAGTTTGCCAAAAAACAGACTTTATGGACAAGCAATTTAGTTTAGAGGGTCTCTCGATCTGATCACATCACGTATTCGGGAAGGGTATGGTAAAATATCATGTTAGAATGTTATAGCAGTGTAAGACAGTACGTAAATAGTATAAATTATTGACAGACGATCGGAGAAACGCGGCTGATCCTGTGCAGCTGGACATATACATATTCAGTTTATCGCGTTAAAAACTTTACATTAATCACGTCTGTCCCCCTTCTACTTACTCTTTCCGAAGTGTTGTCATTTGCTGATTTCACTTTTGCAGCTGCAACAACACAAAGAACTTTAGTAGAGGATTCGGTGTGCAACTCAGAGCCAATTTTGTTGGGCAATTTCCTAGGCTCCAGCTCTCTCAGTCTCCAAATTCGAGATGTTCCCACAGACAGAAAGAAGAACAGGGCTGAAAGGTTTATAAATATAAATTCACTCAAAGAAAAAATGAGAAGTCGAAACAGTTTTCGAATCGCGAATGAAGATAATCTCATTATTATTTTTCTTTTAAAACTAGTAATAATGCCGTTGGACTCCCTTTCCTTTGTGACACACTTTATTCTCAAATTCCAGAGTGATACGAGTACTTTTTTTTAACCAGTGTTATAGTATATACATATGTGAGCTCCAAGAGAAGGGGGAATAAAATTCCACTCCAGACTCCGTATACTCTGTGATTTCGACTGGTTTCCGTAGATGAAGCAAATGTTTAAGAGTTAAAGGGCAATTTGTGTTTTCCGAAGCTTTTCGCAATAAGTATAGATTACCTTGACTACATTAATATTTCTGAAAGTAGTGCTAGGGTCAGATGCGACTGAGAGAGGAGTTGCTCACTTTTGAAATCGTTTGCTGTTAAGTTTTCTGTTAATTATTGTGATATTACGCCATTCTGTCAACCGATGTCTTAGTAAGACTTTGGGTCGAGCTTCAGTTTGGACAAACAATGAAGTTGTTTGTCAATTGCTTGGGCAAATACTCGTACTCAGGTGGAAAAACAAATACCAGAATGGGGAAGAGGTTAAGATGGGAGACAAGAAAATATCAAATAAAGGGCCAATTAAGGAAGGTGATTGTGAGATTCTGTTTATCTTATCAACGACAAATTTTGACCCCAGGGGCGTCATTTACAATCCTCAATTTGTTTGCATACTAAAGCAACATTAGCCGAAGAGCTACCTACAAAAGAGAAGACGATGTTTCCTGATTCCCAATTCGTAGGCTATTGATAAACAATCAGTGGGGGAATATTCAAATTAGCCAGGTCTCATGTGTGATTAGCCGATTTCTCACACATTTCAAGCATCAAAGCAGACAGCAGACAGAACGGAACAGAACAGAACAGAACACAACAGAGCGGAGAAGACGTTGAGCTCTGACGGCTGGAGGGATCAGATCCCACAGAAGAAGCCGCCTTGAAATTTACGAAAAGAGCCGCCTATAAATCGCAAGATTTCAGCACTGCCCAGGGCTTTATCTAAAGCTCCATTCGGAACAGTATTCAAAGCATAAAGCGTAACCAATTGATTGCTAATTGATATTGATGTGTCGATTATTTTATGATTATTCTTTATGATCGTTAAATTTCGATATACCAAAAGGCGAGCGAGATCGAACACCAAACTTGATTCAAATTTGTAGATCACTTTGAACAATCAAACCACTCCCTGAGTACTTCTCAGGCCTTGCCTTACCTTGTCTTCAGTTGGATTGTTATAATTTAATAACTACACGGGAGGGCAAATTAAGTCTGTAGTTCGGGTACCACAAAAACCACTTAAAGACGCTTTCTTTAATTGCCCCCAAATCGAAGATTTGGCTTTTATTTTTCGAGAAACCTGTGGGGTAGCTTTCGGCTGCGGATGTGGCTGTGACTGTGGCTCTGACTGTGGTTCTGCCTCCAGCTGCTGGCCAGCTCCATGGACAGACAGTCATTTGTGTGAAAATCATCGTAGCATGAAGCGTTGTCAAATACCGTTTGTTGCGGGGCTCGGTCCACTTCAAGCTCTGTACAGAAACCGTCTGTTGGGTCAGACCTCCCTCCATTGACCAGAGCAGAGCTCTAACAATGCGGGTTCTGGCATCATTTTCATAGAAACGGCATTAGAAGTTACTCATACGCAGCGTGGGTTGGATAAGATTAACGAAAGCCAACATAGACATAGCTCATCCTCCCCATTCTCACTTGACTCTTTGCAGACAGCAGAATGAGCTCCTACAACTGTGGTTTCATCGATCCGCAGGGCCAGTTGAGCGCAGCCCTCGCTAATCGGGACATACGGGAATTCCACACTGCCCTGGACAGCGGTGCCCAGGCCAATCGCCAGGACGATCGAATGCCTCTCAGGTGGGCTCCTGCATTCAGCTGCTGCTCGAGTACGGAGCCTCTCCGAATTTGGTGGATCAGGGCGAGTTCACGCCCCTCCACCATTTGCTGAAGAATAGAAAGATTGAGGCAGGCACTAAGCTGGAGCTGATCCGACTTTTCCTGAAACAACCACAGTTGGACATTGACAGCTATCGGAACGGGCAGGTACGCCAGATGCTGAGGTATCAGTATCCGGAACTGCCGTTGCCGGAGCTGCGCGAGGCCGGAGCAGAGATCGACTGCGAGCGACGGACGGAGACGAGAACCAGTTCGAGCAACAGTTCGCGGAGTACCACCAGAACGTCAGCGGAAACGCAGACAACCAATGCAATGCCAACCAGGAGGAGTATCAGTCCCTGCTGGCGGAGAGTATCAAGCGAGACAAGCAGCGAGCCTTTGAGGCCATCCGCGAGACGGGCATCAACATTAATCCTTCAAAATTGAGCCAAATCAGCCCCGTGGAGTTGGCCGTAATCTGGGGCAACCACAGGGCGCTAAAGAAGCTGTTGAAGCATCCGCAGCTGAGGCTGACATCGCATTCCAAGCTGCTGAACGCGGTTATCAGTCGCCTGGGTGAGCAGCCGCTGGACGACTTCTGTGACCACCAGCGCTGCTTCCAGCTGCTGCTCGGGAGCGATCGTGTGGACATCAATGAGGCGGACAAGGCTGGCCTGGTGCCACTCTCCTATGCGGTCAAGTATCGCAACACAAAGGTGGCACAGGAGCTTCTACGGCAGGGAGCGTACATCGGGGCGAGAAGCGCGTTCGGAGATTTTTACATACAGGAGATGGACCCGAAAGTGCTGGAGGAGCACTTCGATTCCTGCATCACCACCAACGGGGAGAAGCCCGGTGACCAGAGTTTCGAGATCATCATCAACTACAAGAATCTGATGAGACGCCAGCGAGAGCCCGGGCAGTCGGACAAGCGGAGCATTGGCCATCCTCACCAATTGGAGGGCGAGATGACTCCAATCGCATACATCGCCGATTCCAAGGAGCTGCGTTACCTGCTGCAGCACCCGCTAATCTCGAGTTTCCTCTTCCTCAAGTGGCACCGCCTCTCGGTGATCTTCTATCTGAACTTTCTACTTTACTCTCTCTTCACTGCCTCCATTATCACGCATACGCTCCTTAAGTTCCACGAAAGCGACCACACGGTCGGTGGCTGACTGCCCTCTTCGGCCTGTTCTCTTGGATAGGGATTGTGTATCTCATGATCCGAGAGGTCATACAGCTTGCCATGTCGCCGCTGCTGTACTTCAGGTCCATCACGAACCTGATGGAGGTGGCTCTCATTGTCTTGACGATCCTAACCTGCATGGAAGCCAGCTACGACAAGGAGACGCAGCGCATACTGGCCGTCTTCACCATTCTGCTGGTGTCCGTGGAGTTCTGCCTGCTGGTTGGCTCCCTGCCAGTACTCTCAATTTCGACGCACATTCTCATGCTGCGCGCCGTCTCCAGAAGCTTCATCAAGAGCTTTGCTCTCTACTCGATCTTTGTGCTTACGTTTAGTCTGTGCTTCTACATACTGTTTGGCAAGCCCCAGGTGGATTCCTCCTCTCCGAAGGACAGCACGCCAGAGCCAGCAAAGGAGGGAGAAGATGATGGTCACTTCAACACATTCTCCGTGCCCATCGAGGCGCTCATCAAGACGATTGTGATGCTCACGGGAGAATTTGATGCCGGTGACATAAAGTTTGACAGCGTCTACACTTACCTGATCTTCCTGCTCTTTGTGTTCTCCATACCATTGTGCTGTTCAATCTCCTGAATGGTCTGGCTGTCAGCGATACTCAGGTGGGTTTATATTTCCTTTTCTTCCTCGGCTTTATCCAACTGTTTTCTCCCCTCTCTTTTCCCACAGGCTATCAAGGCCCAGGCGGAACTGAACGGCGCCATTGTCCGCACCAATCTGCTGACCCGCTACGAGCAAGTTCTCACTGGCCGAGATGGACACGCTCAGACCTCATCGTCCCAGTTGAACAAAAGCAGTCGGTTCGCTCGAGGAAGACCATGAGCTAGTCACCGGTTCAATCGTAATTTTCTTCATGCTTTTCTTGAGTTTCACGTGGCTTTTCCCACACTTGGGACCCCACTAGGCAGAAAAGCGAAAGGAGAGAAAATCTTCACTGATGAATCGCCTGATCGGATCGGATGTTATATACTCACAACACATACTCATTGGCCGCATTTGCGAATCGCCGGGCCGTGAACAAGCTTGAATTGAAAGAGTGTCGGCACTTCGGTGTGCCAAAGATACATATATTTACCCCTTGAATCAGCTCGTGTTGATTTTTCTGCCGTGCATTGCACTTTTGAGCTCAGGTCCTAAACGAGAGTCACACACCACACACATGCATATTATTATCATTATCATCATCATTATGATAATGACTGTGAGCGAACGAATGCTGATGAAGCCTCATTGTCAATGTCGAAAGTTATGGGATTGGTTAAGGAAACCCAAGGTGGGATATGAAAAGTATTGCGTTCTGCTCTGGCATAGGATCCCAGCTTTAATATTAGGGGGATTCCCCTTCCAAGCAACGATGCGACAATCAACGGACATTGATTAACAACTGTATGTACATATGCATCTACAGTGGGTACAAGCATGGCAGGCGCGATTAGATACAGGCCGGCGCCGAGCAGCGTAGACACCCAGTACCCTGCCACCCTCCCAGGGAAACAGAGAGCGATGAAGGGGGATCTGTGTGTGCGTATCCAATGAAATAATATTTCATTCTAGAACGCAGCTGTCTGCGCTATTTGCATATGTATATGTACTATGTGTGTGTGTGCCACATAGTACATATACATATGCTGGCAGCGTTCCCATTCAATCTACTCGACGGCTGATGCACGCCAGTAGCTCCCGCTGGAAACTTCCGCAGATTCTGGAACGCAGAGGATGCGGGCTATCGGCGACAGGGGAATCCTACTAAGCAGAAAGAGAAGGCGAGTTCATATTATTGCCAATTTAATGCAAGAAAAATAAAGAGAGTGGAGTGGGCGATGCCAAAGGCAGAAGAAAGAAAGGCCGTAAACCAAAAGAAGAAGGCCTGTCTCGCTCTCTCTCGTGGGAATTGACTTTGAATTTCGAATATTTCGGTATCTATTTTCATTGCGGCCAAAAACGGAGAGACGATTCCGTGTATTGCGATGCCAGCATCAACGAAAATAGATGCCCAAATGGAAGTGCAAACATCTCTTAGGGGAGGGGTGGAGTGTCGGGCGTGTGGCCGTGTGTCTTCTGTCAGTGTGTGATTGGATACTGCTTGCTGCTTTCTGCTCGATGGCTGCCCCTAGAGCACGAGGTGCAGGCGTATCTGGAACACCAGCTGCTCGACGGTCTTCTTCAGGAGCGCCGCCAGGGACAGGATGAATCCCAGGAGGCTGAGGGAGAACAGCCAGGGCGTGGTCATGAGCACGGCAAAGAAGACGAGCGTCTCGTCGCCCCGGGCATTGGCCATGCGCCACAGCAACTGGCGCTGGATGGTGCGCAGCTTGAACTTGCTGTTCCACAATCGGTGGCGCTTCGAGCCGACGGTTTCGTTGAAGCCCACGGTCTTCTCGACCAGCCAGAACACCGCGCAGCACAGCAGTTGCAGCACCAGCAGCACGACCTTGACCACAGCGGTCTCCAAGACGAGGTGGTACAAGGCCACCATGCGCTGACGGTGCTCCGGCTGCATTGTGGAGAGCACGACTGCGCCGAGGGACTCCAGCGGGGAGACCTTGGGGAAGGGCCGACGGAGAGCTCCTCCCACTCCGAGTCCGACTCGGTGCGCTCTATCGAGCTGAACTCGCTCTGGCTCTGACAGGTCTGGCTCTGACAGGTCTGGCTCTGACAGGAGCACGACTCCTCCTCTTGGTCCTCCTCGGTGGGCTTCGAGTAGTCGACCTCGTAGTCGCCCTCGTAGCGGCAGTCGGAGTACTCTTCGTGGGGGTCGTCGTAGTAGTCTCCGCGGCTGTCCGGAGAAGCGCCGCCTGTCCAGAGGGAGCTCAACACGGGCGGTGGTCCCATCGAAGCCATCTGTGGCACAGCATTGAATCTGAAGGGGAGCCGGGGGGTAAGTTATTTTCTGGGGGGAAGGGGAGTCTGGGCTGCTGCCGCTCACCCATCTGAATCCCCCATCGGAGGGAAGGTGGGGGGGTGAGCAGCTTAGCCAACCTGTCATTTGTACATTGAATTGATGCTCGAGAGGTCTCTTTGGAGTCCTCTGTTCCCCGTGTACAAGTTTACATCAAATCACAGGAAGCACTTAAGATTAATAGGGGGCACTCATCCCCTCTACTCACTCTCCCCCTTTTGGTGGTGTCATGGGTTAAGCATTTGCTGTGTTCGGCATTCAATTTGTGGCTTGTAGGACATGCACTTTGTTTATCCATTCAAAGGCGCTAAAGAGGGTAGTCCTGTAATCCAAAAGGGCATCCAGTATAAACTGAGCGAAGGTTTATCCATTCGATGGAGCGCTCAAGCAGACCAGCCAGGCGTTTGACCATAAGCTTAACGAGGCTTAAAATTTCCAAGAGGCCGCCAGCCGGCAAGTGTCATCGCAGTCCAAATCAAATATTAAAATTAAAAAACGAAACACTTATTGGTTGATGTCCTTCAGCTTCTCTGGATCAGTCTACTCAAGCCAAATCAAATATTAAAATTAAAAAACGAAACAGTTATTGGTTGATGTCCTTCAGCTTCTCTGCATCCGTCTTGGCGGCCCACAAGCGGCACCCAATTTTTTTATAGTCATCGCTGCACATGACTATCGCCCTCAAATACTCGGCCGGCACCCCAGTTTCCTCTGATAGTCTTAACATGGTCACTTTTTTTTTCCTTAAAAACGGCAGCAATTTTTTGCATTGTCTTCGAATTCCTTGAAACCATACCTCTTATTGCTGTGTAATGTTGGTTCATTACGTGGTTTCCCAAGGTGCTCAACCTTCCAATCATTTCGCCGCATAGTTTGCACTTGCAGCCATGCACGGATGGCGAAGCCTTAGGGGAAATCGGTGTTTTCAAATTGTCCTTTCCACTTTCAGTACTAAGAATGTCTTCAGTAAACATGTCTGGAGAATTAAGAAGTTATTATATGTATTTTTTTTAAATTTTACTTATTTACTTACTTAAGTCCGGATCCTCCCGAACCTCCTGCTCCTGCTTCTCCTCCACGTGGTGCACTGGCACAGACGAATCATATATTTCATCAGAAATAGTACACTCCATATCATTGACTGTATAATCAGAAATATTGTGAATATTGTCAGAAATGTTGTCAATATTCTCCCCAATATCGTGAGTTGTGGCCGACTCCTCCGTATGACCGTGCATATTGTTGTCAATATCCTCAATATCCTGAGTTGTGGCCGACTCCTCCGTATCACCGTGCATATTGTCAATATCCTCAATATCGTGAGTTGTGGCCGACTCCTCTGTATGACCGTTCATATTGTTGTCAATATCCTCAATATCCTGAGTTGTGGCCGACTCCTCCGTATCACCGTGCATATTGTCAATATCCTCAATATCCTGAGTTGTGGCCGACTCCTCCGTATCACCGTTCATATTGTTGTCAATATCCTCAATATCCTGAGATATCATCAGAACAGAAATATTCTGCACCGGAGTAACAGGCTCAGCATACATTATTAGAAGAATATAATATAAATGTAACTAATTTACTTACCCTTACGTTGATGGTCCAGAAAAAAAAGTACAAATTAATCACTCCTGCTGCACTTATGTCGCAAACTTGGCCTCCACCGAACGACAACGTCATGTTGGCAATTTCCTGTGCTTTCGGGCTTTGCACTTTCCGGCCTTGCAGATGGTCCCAGTATATCCCGCATAATACATTAACAAGGGCACTGACCACCCCGTCAATTCTTACACCTCCCAAATTATTGTACATCTTTGTCTTATTTTGTGTTCTTTATTTATGTTTTAAATAACGGGGCATGTATGGTTCCTATGGTCTAGTTTCCTGATTTTAACATGTATAAAAATAAAAATAAAATAATTGTAAGGCAACATATATTAACCTTAACCGATCGAGATTTTATACTGTAATTAGTTTTATTTATTTATTTATTTATTTTATTAAATAAACAAATTATCTGTTAATAATGGTACTTAGTTACTAAAGGCGGAAAAAGATAAGTTAAAAGTTAGCTAAATTTAAATGATTATAAATATTGCATGCAATTAGTTTAAGAGACAGTTCAGGGGATAGGGTTTGACAGAGGGAGTTATAATTATGGCATAAAACCCTAAAAGGTTCATGATCAGCATAATTAGACCTACATATGGGTAGACGGATAGGCCTAAAAGTACGGGTAGGTCTGGATGGAACGGCCAAGTCAATCTAACCCAAGAGAGTTTGGGAGTCAACAGTCCCAAGAAGGAGCTTGTGCACGAACATTACGCCATTGCATATTCTGCGATGGTGCAACGACGGCAGGTCAATAAGATTTAGCCTAGACCGGTAGGGTGGCAAGATTCTACCCGAGTCCCAGTTAAAGTTCCGAAGGGCGAAAATTAAAAATTGCTTTTGCACGGATTCAATAACAGCCTGCTGCTCTTTATACTGCGGGCTCCACACACAAGAACAATACTCCAATATAGGACGTACTAACGAGATGTACAGTTGTTTCGTAACGTACGGGTCGTCAAACTCCTTGGACCAACGCTTGATGAACGCTAAAACACCCTTAGCTTTATTTACAGTTGCAGCTATATGGGTGTTGAAACACATCTTATGATCAAAAAGGACTCCGAGGTCATTTGAACTCGAAATTCGCTCAAGGACATGATTTCCTAGAACATATGAGACAAGATGAGGAGCGCGACGGTAAAATGTCATAAGTTTGCATTTGGAAAGGTTCAGAAAAAGAAGATTAGTTGAACACCACAATAGTAGTTCACTTAGATCAAGTTGAAGGCGTGTGTGCAAATACCAATCAGAGTAAGAAAGACAGATTTTGACATCATCAGCATACATTAGTGTAGTAGAGTATGTTATAACTTGAGGAAGGTCGTTCACAAATAAAATAAACAGAAGCGGGCCCAGATGACTTCCCTGTGGCACACCTGAAGTAACATTAACAGTATTTGACAACACGTTAGAAAACAAAACACGTTGAGTACGGTTAGAGAGATAGGACAAAATCCAATCTAGAAGATTCGTTGGGAACCCTAATAAAGAGAGCTTTTGAATAAGCAGAGCATGGTTCACAGAATCGAATGCCTTGCTAAAGTCCGTAAAAACTACATCCGTCTGCAAACCAATTTGAAAACCCCGGTGGATTAGGTTAGAAAACTCAAGAAGGTTAGTCGATGTTGAACGATGTCTGAAAAAACCGTGTTGCGACGGAGATATCAAGCTGCAACAAAGATGTTGCAGTTGCCGGGTGACCAGGAACTCAAGAAGCTTCGGGATGGCGGAAAGCTTTGCGATACCACGATAGTTTTCAATGTTAGATCTTGAACCTTTTTTGTGAAGGGAATGGATGTAGGACTCATTCCAAATTACTGGGAGACAAGACTGTTCCAAGGAGAGGTTGAAGAGAAAGGTCAAGGGTTTGCAAAGGGACTGGGCACAGTGTTTTAAGATGCAACTTGGTACCTTATCTGGACCCGCAGAAAACGATATGTCCATAGATGACAAACCTTCCAGAACAACGCTTTCCTCGAAAAAGGGCAGAAAAATGCTGTTAGCTTGAGGTAGCTGGTACGGATACGGAGTGGATGCGTTGCAAATATGAGACGAGTACGTTGTTTGGAAAAAGTTAGCGAATAAATTTGCAATACCAACAGCAGAAGCTTCTGTTTTGTTCTGGTAATGAAGGGACGGAGGAAAAACGTTTGACTTGCGCTTAGAATTAACGAACGAATAGAATTTTTTAGGATCACTACGAAAGTTACTACTACATTGTGAAAGGTAATGATTATAACACTGACTATTGACGGCAAGGAACAGAGAGCGAGCGGAGGAGTATAGAGCTAAGGCCAACGTGGAGCCCGACTTCTGGTACTTTTTATAGAGCCGGGATTTATTATTTTTTAAGTATGACAAATACTTGGAGAACCAGGGAGGCTTGGACGATACAGGTACAGTGATATCTGGAACAAACGTATTAAGGGCGGAGTAAATAGAACTATAAAACGAGTTAACAGATGCATCTATGTTCGGTAATGAATAAAGAAACGACCAATCAACACGCGAGAGATGTAGATCTAAATCAATAAAGTTTGTTTTGCGAAAACACTTTATGTGACAAGGAGCCATGGAACTGTCAGCACCTCCAGATTGTGTACACTCCAGTGATATCAACAAAGTTGGATGGTAAGGATCTTCAGGGAGAGATATTGGGCTTGCTCTAGATACAGTAGCAAGAGAACCATCGTTAACAAAAACGAGGTCAAGAAGTCTGTCCCTAATGTTTTTAACGGCATTAATTTGGACAAGGGAAATATCCGTTAGCCCATTGATAAAGTCAATTGGGAAACAACAGGTTAGCGTCATTACAAGGCAGCCAAGAAAGAAATGGGAGGTTAAAGTCCCCCATGACAATAATTCGATCATTGCACCCTAATGTAGAAACAACATTATTAAATGCTGAAAGGTGGTGTAAGTAAAGCTCAGAATCAGACCTGGGAGGAATGTAAGAGCAGGTTAAATAGAAAAATGCGGAGCCAACACGAACTTTGACTGCAACAAATTCAATTCCATGAATGAATTGCTGAAAGGTGGTGTAAGTTAAGCTCAGCATCAGACCTGGGAGGAATGTAAGAGCAGGTTAAATAGAAAAATGCGGAGCCAACACGAACTTTGACTGCAACAAATTCAATTCCATGAATGTTATTGAATGGGAATAACTCAGATGAGAAAACAGATTTAACTCCAATCAGAACCCCACCTGCAAAAGATGGGCGGTCCATTCTATAAATAGTGTAACTATCAATGAAAATTTCATGATCATTGACAGAGGAGTTAAGCCAGGTTTCGGTAAACGCGATGGCATCGAAATCAAAGGACCCGCTATTAGTATGAATTTGACGCAATTTTCCCAGCAAACTGCGGACGTTCTGATAGTGCATGGAAAAATAGTACATCAGTTTTTTGGAGCATGTTCGGTAATTCTTGGATTCGAGCTCGAATCTTTGAGAAGGAACTCATGCACAATTGTATGCTCAGGCCATATTGACGGTTCTAGAGAACAGGATAGTAAAGAATCAGGGAGAAGAATTTTAAAGGATGATATGTTGCGCTTATGTTTAAATGTAAATTTAGTCACAACTATATCAACAGGCGAAGTGTTAAGTTTAGCGGCAAGATGTTGTTTAACATCCTCCGTTGTAGCCTCAGGAATAAGACGAGAAACAAATATTGCTTTCCGAGGGACCACTGCTTTAAGTTGAAGTCCCGAGCGAGATCGAGATGGTGGAGCCACTCCTAAAAGAGATCTCGGTACAAGGGCAGAGGAATTGGCAGCAATGGCTGTAGCAGGAATTGGAGTAGGAATTGGAGCAGGAATTGGAGCAGGAATTGGAGCAGGAATTGGCAAGACGTCGTCAGCAACCAGCACACCCGCACTAGGAGCACTCACCGCGTCAGAAGTGACGGCCACAGAAACTGCAGGGATGCGATTGATGCTGTTGGGGAGTTGGGTGCTCGAAGGAAGCACATTGCTCGGTGTAAAGAACTCCGGAGCCACCGTTGGCGGATTTACAGACAACGGCGTGGCATGACTACACGGAAATGCTTCCGATGGATGAAGGTGGGAGGCAGGCGTACCAATCGGATTAGGTTGCAAGAGATTGGTATCATTATGCGGAATTTTCCGTCTAGGCGATTCGCTCAAGAGTTTGAGCCCAAGAAACTGTGATTCAAGGGCAAGAAATTTCTCGATGAGAGCCACAAATTGTTTCCGGACATCCAGAAACCCAGTTCGAGTCTGTCTCATAAATGTGCGCATTTCGGCCTCAATCTCCCGACAAGCCAGACATGACCAAGACAGGCCCATGCGTTTCGAGATCAGATCATTCAGCCGGCCAAAATTTCCACCACCAGCACATTTTATGTGGGCAAAATTGTCGCACAGCCAGCAGCTAAGAAATGAATCACCAATGATAACACCACCGAATTCACATTTCTTTGCACTACAAACGATTGCCATTATTAACAGCAGTAGAATCACTGTGCACGAATAATAAGAGAACGGAGTGAGATCGCAGGTAAAGTATTAGAGCAGACAGCAGAGCGAGCCAGACAATCAGCTGCAGCGGCAATAATTCAAAGCAGATGATCCAACGAAGTGCAGAAAACGAGCAGTAAACTCACCAAAGCAGAGACACAAAAGAAAAGTCCACAGAGAGGGAGAGTATAGGCAATCCAGAGAGAGTGAGAGCAACAATGCGAGAAGCCCGCGTATGCTCACGAGAGAGTGTCGGCGATGCAAACGCTGATGCGCGAGAACAGTGCACGCCGAAGAAGCGATAACGAAAAGCAGACTGGGCAAAAAACAATAACAAATTGCGTGCACGAGTCCGATGTGTTACGTTGCAATATTGAATTTATAATAAACACTTGTTTACAAACAAAACACTGGTGGTTAACACAAAGTAGAATCAAATTAAAGAGATGCGATAATAAATCAAAACAAAGACACAACAATGTTGTATGATATTTAGGCAAAGGGCGGAGAATGCGGGAGCAAGAAAAAAACACAACCGGCTTAAGCAAGAGCTAGAAGCGAAGTGCGATATTATACTGCGATATGATACTGCGATAGGTTTTATGCGATATTTTACTGCGATAAGTCTGAGGCGAGTTATTCGACGATCGACAAAAATAGAGAAAAGAGTGAAATAAGTTATGTAACGGACCTGCTTCTTGGTCCGCTTGAGTTTGCTGGGCTCGCTCAGCGGTCGGCCGATTTGTCGCAACGTATTTTTATACCCGATACTCAAAATGAGTATTGGGGTATATTAGATTTGTGGTAAAAGTGGATGTGTGTAACGTCCAGAAGGAATCGTTTCCGACCCCATAAAGTATATATATTCTTGATCAGCATCAATAGCCGAGTCGATTGAGCCATGTCTGTCTTTCCGTCTGTCCGTCCGTCCGTCTGTCCGTCCCCTTCCGACCCCTTCAGCGCCTAGTGCTCAAAGACTATAAGAGCTATAGCAACGATGTTTTGGATCCAGACTTCTGTGATATGTCACTGCTACAAGAAAATTTCAAAACTTTGCCCCGCCCACTTCCGCTCCCACAAAGAGCGAAAATCTGTGGCATCCACAATTTCGACGATACGAGAAAACCAAAAACGAAGAATCGTAGAAAATGACTATATGTTCTAGAGTGCAAAATCTGAACCAGATCGTATAATTATTATAGCCAGAATCAAGAAAACAATTTCATTCTTTCTCGATCTGTCTCTCTCTAACACACAGGTTTCATGGTCGGCTTTGCCAATTGCAAAATATGAGTTCAAGGATCTCAGAACCTATAAGAGCCAGAGCAACCAAATTTGGTATCCACACTCCTGTGATATCGGACCTTGACCGTTTCGTGTCCAAATTTCGCCACACCCCCTCCCGCCCCCGCAAAGGACGAAAATCTGGGGCATCCACAAATCTCAGAGACTATTAAGGCTAGAGTAACCAAATTTGGTATCCGCACTTCTGTTAGATCTCACTATAAAACGTATATCTCAGAATTTCGCCCCACCCTTTTCCGCCCCCACAAAGGACGAAAATCTGTTGCATCCACAATATTGAACATTCGAGAAAACTAAAAACGCAGAATCATAGATAATGACCATATCTATCAGATTGCTGAATCTGGATCAGATCAGATCATTTTTATAGGCAAAAGGAACAAATCAATTTGCACTGGCTACGCAGCGCCCGACGTGACGCTCAGACTGATTTTCTGTCTCTCTCGCACGCACTCTTTGTCGTGTCGTTTAATATTAGCGGCGTCTGCCGGAGGAGAGTTATACTGACTTAGTATCGGGTATAACCGTAGAGTTGCGGTGTCCGCAGCAACTCACAACGTTCCCCCTCGTTATTGTTGCCCCAACGACAAATGATAAGACCTTCCTTTTCTTTAATCGAATTTCTCTTTATTCGTACTTATATTAGGACTTAGGGCTAGATGCTACAATTCAGCTTATCTATGGATCTCCACCACGCGTGGGCTCTCGTCGGGTGTGGCAGCGTTGAGGCTAACGATTGGGGCAGTTTGACCTCCGCTATTGCTTTGGCCCGCCACGCAAATCCGCACTCTACGTCTCGCACTCCCCTCTTAGCTTCCGCCGGCAACTGTGGATCACCTCTTAACTTAGACTCACTCTGGGGGCAGGCGGGGCCTGTCTTCCTGTTGCTATTCACTTCACTGCACTTCTTCGAACCGTACCGGGTACTACTCTTACGTTTCGGCGGGGTTTCAAAGTGCGCACGCGATCACTTCCCCACGGCAAAAAAAACTCCGCTTCGTTGCCGCAGCCTCCTTTTATAGCCCCTTGACGGGCCCCGGCTTGGCGTTGGTAGTTTTCCATCGCCGTCTCCTGGTTTCCACGGCCTTCGTAACGGGGCCTGGCCGGTGGCGTGATCCCATGCCCATATTTGGTCATGCGTCGGATCGCTGCCGGCCCGATCCCGCCGTCTCCTCTGCCTCTCGCGTTTCTCTCGCTCCGAGAGCGGGACACTTCTCCTCTCGGGGCCCTTGGCCTGTTCGCCGCATCCGGATATCCGTGGGTATCTGGGCTGACCTTCGCCTTATCCAGCCAGCCATCAGCCTTTATCCGACCGTCCCACCGCCTTTATCCGGCTATGCTTTGGTCGAATTCGGCCTGTGGGAACCGCGGTTCCTCACACCCCCCTCTTTCTTCCCGCAGCGGAATACTCCCGTTTTCCGCGACCTTGCGACGGAGTGTGCTTTCCCCATTCAAACGGCCCCATTTTACGCGCGCTCCTTACTGCATCTGGGATCACGGGCGCCCTGGCGCCCTCTGGCGCCTTTGCTCGGGCGGCGCTGCCAGCCCTTGCAATTTTCTGGCTGGGGCCGAATCCCCGCCTATCGATAAGGTGTAGGGGCGTTTAGGCGATCCACTCGATATCTCTCCCCAGTAAGTATTCCACTTTTCTCTTTTTCGTCTTCTCTTTATTCAATTTTTTCCCGCGTGTTTCGCCCTTGTTTTTTTCTTTTTTTTCCTTTTGCTTTTTTTTCCTTTCCCTTTTTTTCCCCTTACTTTTGTTCGCGGAACACCTCCGTGCGTGTGGCCGACATCGCAATGCGGTACCGGGTACCCCGCTCGCTCACCAGCTTCTTCACCATCCTACCCACGAGGCGAATCTGGGTCTGCGCGCGGACCACCGCCGCCGGCCACTCCTTCCGCGGGATCGCCGTCCAGTGGACCGTGGCTGCCGGTGCCGAGCTCTGCCGTTGCAGGGCCGGTCGCTTCGGTCCTGCACAGGGCTCCGGCAGGAGGCCTGCCGCTTCAGAGCTGGGCGCTCGGCCGCCGTCGACCTCTCCGGTGCGGGCCACACTCACGGTCCGCGCTCCCACGCCTCGAGTTCCACCTCCGTCGGTGCTGTCGCCGCCGTCGCTGCTGCCGCCGTCGCCGCCTCTGCCGCTGCCGCTGCCTCGGCCGTCGCTGTCTGGGCCGCCGTCGTCGTTTCCGCGGTCTGCGTCCCGGCTGCCGTCGTCGCCGCTCGGGCGGGCCACGAGGCCCACGTGATGTGCAGGGTCTGGTGGTGCCACACCATCCCCTGGCGCACGGCGGTCCGCACCTCCTGCGATACATACGGTCCCATTACGGCCGCCTCCGGTCCCCTCCACTGTGGTTGCTGCTGCCACTGCTCCTGCCCCACGTTGGGCGCCAGTTGTTACGGACCTGCTTCTTGGTTCGCTTGAGTTTGCTGGGCTCGCTCAGCGGTCGGCCGATTCGTCGCAACGTATTTTTATTGTAGCCCCCAACGACAAATGATAAGACCTTCCTTTTCTTTAATCGAATTTCTCTTTAGGGCTTGATGCTACAATTCAGCTTATCTATGGATCTCCACCACGCGTGGGCTCTCGTCGGGTGTGGCAGCGTTGAGGCTAACGATTGGGGCAGTTTGACCTCCGCTATTGCTTTGGCCCGCCACGCAAATCCGCACTCTACGTCTCGCACTCCCCTCTTAGCTTCCGCCGGCAACTGTGGATCACCTCTTAACTTAGACTCACTCTGGGGCAGGCGGGGCCTGTCTTCCTGTTGCTATTCACTTCACTGCACTTCTTCGAACCGTACCGGGTACTACTCTTACGTTTCGGCGGGGTTTCAACGTGCGCGCGCGATCACTTCTCCACGGCAAAAAAAAACTCCGCTTCGTTGCCGCAGCCTCCTTTTATAGCCCTTTGACGGGCCCCGGCTCGGCGTTGGTAGTTTTCCATCGCCGTCTCCTGGTTTCCACGGCCTTCGTAACGGGGCCAGGCCGGTGGCGTGATCCCATGCCCATATTTGGTCATGCGTCGGATCGCTGCCGGCCCGATCCCGCCGTCTCCTCTGCGTCTCGCGTTTCTCTCGCTCCGAGAGCGGGACACTTCTCCTCTCGCGGCCCTTGGCCTCTTCGCCGCATCCGGATATCCGTGGGTATCTGGGCTGACCTTCGCCTTATCCAGCCAGCCATCAGCCTTTATCCGACCGTCCCACCGCCTTTATCCGGCTATGCTTTGGTCGAATTCGGCCTGTGGGAACCGCGGTTCCTCACAGTTAATAAAAGTAACCCAAGAACCGCGCCAAGATGGATAAAAAGATAGATTCAGAAATGCATAAATTGTCGTGTTTCGATGAGGACATAAAGGAACTCAATCTGTTCGAGCCGTATCAGGACATAGAGGAAGATATGTTCGAGCCGTCGCAATTGTCGTGTTTCGATGAGGACATAAATGAACTCAATCTGTTGGAGCCGTCGCAATTGTCGTGTTTCGATGAGGACATAAATGACCTAAATCTGTTCGAGCCGTATCAGGACACAGAGGCAGAGGAACATCTGCCGTGTGGACCGCTGGACCGGCTGGTTAGTACATTGCCTATGGATGTTGACGACGACGACACTGAAGGTGAGTAGATTGTGGCAATTACATTGGAGCAGGTGTATCAGACTTTTCTTCCTCCAGGTATCGTCGGTAACGATGATCTGGTCAACGATATTGGTCGCCTTCAAGCGAGCAATGAATTGCACAAAGGTACAGGCCCTGGTAACGGACGCATTGGAAGAACTGAAAATGCAAGGAAACATAATGAATGGACGCATTAACATGACTGTAAATTTACAGAAACTAAGCGACTCAGAATTTTCCATTTACATGGATGAGTATCACATGCCGTGGTACCAATATGCAAAAAAAGGACCGGTACATAAATGGAAAATTCTTGCAGTCGCTGCAATCCCAATTAACGGGAATGAAATTCATTATTTGTATTTCCACATTTGTCCCGTTTCCAAAACATCTGCACTAGGCAGGAATGCGGTCAAGGAAGGACACGATTTAGTATTGAGGGAGGTTGAGAGTGGGGCCTTGTCAAGTCAACTGTTGGCAGTTGGATCCGACCACTGCTTGGCAAATTTCATGCCGTGCAAAAGTGTAAGGGGAAAATTCCCCATATTGTGGGATCTGCCCCACCTCAAAAAGGTTATCCTAAAAAATGATATACATGAGGATGTGTTGTTGTCAAATATGTATGTCAAGGAATACAGGAAAGAAAATTACAAGAGTATCTTTGAGGCTACGAAGTCGGTAGACAACTTGCCCGACTACCTAATGTCTGATAAAGTTAAAAAAATCACTAAAAATGAAATATTGAACTTATTACGCGCTGTTGAAAAACATTTCGAATTTAGAAACGAACCAATATGTTTTAACAACATGAACGGCAATACCTTCGAGGAACGTGGCAAGCATTTATCAACAATTTGTATAAACATAATGAAAGTATCGTTTAAAGAAGATTTCAACAGAAACCCAGTATATTATGCTACCACTGTAGTGTTCATGGCTCTCCAAATAATGGACCAAAAAATTAAATTATTAAATAAGACGTTAGAAAATATTTTGTAGTATGTAGTATAATTATATTAATTATACCCGATACTCAAAATGAGTATTGGGGTATATTAGATTTGTGGTAAAAGTGGATGTGTGTAACGTCCAGAAGGAATCGTTTCCGACCCCATAAAGTATATATATTCTTGATCAGCATCAATAGCCGAGTCGATTGAGCCCTGTCTGTCTGTCCGTCTGTCCGTCTGTCCGTCCGTCCGTCTGTCCGTCTGTCCGTCCCTATTAGCGCCTAGTGCTCAAAGACTATAAGAGCTAGAGCAACGATGTTTTGGATCCAGACTTCTGTGATATGGCACTGCTACAAAAATATTTCAAAACTTCGACCCGCCCACTTCCGCCCCACAAAAGACGAAAATCTGTGGCATCCACAATTTTAAAGATATGAGAAAACCAAAAACGTAGAATCGTAGAAGACGACTATATCTTCTAGAGTGCAAAATCTGAACCAGATCGTAACCCTGTCTCTCTCTAACACACACGTAGCATAGCCGGCTTTGCTTAGAGTAAAACATTAGCGCCTAGATCTCAGGGACTATAAAAGCTAGAGCACCGGTGGATCAAGCCTTCAGAACAACAAAATCAATCAAACAAAAACAATCAATTCAAAAATCAATCAAACAACAAACATAAATTGAACAGTACAGCTAAAAATTTTGTACAGGCTTCTACAGCTGAAAATCTTGTACAGGCTGAAATATTCTACATTCTACAGCTGAAAATCTTGTACAGGCTTCTACAGCTGAATATCTTGTACAGGCTGAAAATATTCTACATTCTACAGCTGAAAATCTTGTAGAGGCTGAAAATATTCTACATTCTACATTCTAAAAAACAAATTATTATTATTATTATTATTGTTATTATTATTAAAACGAGGGGGAACGTTGTGAGCTGCTGCGGACACCGCAACTCTACAGTTATACCCGATACTAAGTCAGTATGGCTCTCCTCCGGCAGACGCCGCTAATATTAAACGACACGACAAAGAGTTCGTGCGAGAGAGACAGAAAATCAGTATGATCGTGACGTCGGGAGCTGCGTAGCCACTGCAAATTGATTTGTTCCTTTTGGCTATAAAAATTATCTGATCTGATCCAGATTCAGCAATCTGATAGATATGGTCGTTATCTATGATTCTGCGTTTTTAGTTTTCTCGAATGTGCAATATTGTGGATGCAACAGATTTTCGTTCTTTGTGGGGGCGGAAGGGGGTGGGGCGAAATTCTGAGATATACGTTTTATAGTGAGATCTTACAGAAGTGCGGATACCGAATTTGGTTACTCTAGCCTTAATAGTCTCTGAGATTTGTGAATGCCCCAGATTTTCGTCCTTTGCGGGGGCGGAAGGGCGTGTGGCGAATTTTGACACAAAACGGTCAAGGTCCGATATCACAGGAGTGTGGATACCAAATTTGGTTGCTCTAGCTCTTATGGGTTCTGAGATCCTTGAACTCATATTTTGCAATTGGCAAAACCGACCATGAAACCTGTGTGTTAGAGAGAGACAGAGCGAGAAAGAATGAAATTGTTTTCTTGATTCTGGCTATAGTCATCCGCTACGATTCTGCGTTTTTGGTTTTATCGTATCTTTAAAATTGTGGATGCCACAGATTTTCGTCCTTTGTGGGAGCGGAAGTGGGCGGGGCGAAGTTTTTAAATTTTCTTGTAGGAGTGACATATCACAGAAGTCTGGATCCAAAACATCGTTGCTATAGCTCTTATAGTCTTTGAGCACTAGGCGCTGAAGGGGACGGACAGACGGACGGACGGACAGACGGACGGACGGACAGACGGACAGACAGACATGGCTCAATTGACTCGGCTATTGATGCTGATCAAGAATATATATACTTTATGGGGGCGGAAACGATTCCTTCTGGACGTTACACACATCCACTTTTACCACAAATCTAATATACCCCAATACTCATTTTGAGTATTGGGTATAATAATGCCATAAATTGGATAAACAATCCAAGCACAGTTTGCCAAAAAACAGACTTTATGGACAAGCAATTTAGTTTAGTGTTTACTCTGCTCTCCTCCTCCCACGCAGCTAGAGGGTCTCTCGATCTGATCACATAACGTATTCGGGAAGGGTATGGTAAAATATCACGTGAGAATGTTATAGCAGTGTAAGACAGTACGTATATAGTATAAATTATTGACAGACGATCGGAGAAACGCGGCTGATCCTGTGCAGCTGGACATATACATATTCAGTTTATCGCGCTAAAAACTTTACATTAATCACGTCTGTCCCCCTTCTACTTACTCTTTCCGAAAAGTTGTCATTTGCTGATTTCACTTTTGCAGCTGCACCAACACAAAGAACTTTAGTAGAGGATTCGGTGTGCAGCTCAGAGCCAATTTTGTTGGGCAATTTCCTAGGCTCCAGCTCTCTCAGTCTCCAAATTCCAGATGTTCCCATAGACAGAAAGAAGAACAGGGCTGAAAGGTTTATAAATATAAATTCACTCAAAGAAAAAATGAGAAGTCGAAACAGTTTTCGAATCGCGAATGAAGATAATCTCATTATTATTTTTCTTTTAAAACTAGTAATAATGTCGTTGGACTCCCTTTCCTTTGTGACACACTTTATTCTCAAATTCCAGAATGATACGGGAATTTTTTTTTTACCAGTGTTATAGTATATACATATGTGAGCTCCAAGAGAAGGGGGAATAAAATTCCACTCCGGACTCCGTATACTCTGTGATTTCGACTGGTTTCCGTAGATGAAGCAAATGTTTAAGAGTTTAAGGGCAATTTGTGTTTTCCGAAGCTTTTCGCAATAAGTATAGATTACCTTGACTACATCAATATTTCTGAGAGTAGTGCTCTTAATTGCTAGGGTCAGATGCGACTGAGAGAGGAGTTGCTAACTTTTGAAATCGTTTGCTGTTAAGTTTTCTGTTAATTATTGTGATATTACGCCATTCTGTCAACCGATGTCTTAGTAAGACTTTGGGTCGAGCTTCAGCTTGGACAAACAATGAAGTTGTTTGTCAATTGCTTGGGCAAATACTCGTACTCAGGTGGAAAAACAAATACCAGAATGGGGAAGAGGTTAAGATGGGAGACAAGAAAATATCAAATAAAGGGCCAATTAATGAAGGTGATTGTGCGATTCTGTTTATCTTATCAACGACAAATTTTGACCCCAGGGGCGTCATTCACAATCCTCAATTTGTTTGCATACTAAAGCAACATTAGCCGAAGAGCTACCTACAAAAGAGAAGACGATGTTTCCTGATTCCCAATTCGTAGGCTATTGATAAACAATCAGTGGGGGAATATTCAAATAAGCCAGGTCTCATGTGTGATTAGCCGATTTCTCACACATTTCAAGCATCAAAGCAGACAGCAGAACGGAACAGAACAGAACAGAACACAACAGAGCGGAGAAGACGTTGAGCTGACGGCTGGAGGGATCAGATCCCACAGAAGAAGCCGCCTTGAAATTTACGAAAAGAGCCGCCTATAAATCGCAAGATTTCAGCACTGCCCAGGGCTTTATCTAAAGCTCCATTCGGAACAGTATTCAAAGCATAAAGCGTAACCAATTGATTGCTTATTCATATTGATGTGTCGATTATTTTATGATTATTCTTTATGATCGTTAAATTTTGATATACCAAAAGGCGAGCGAGATCGAACACCAAACTTGATTCAAATTTGTAGATCACTTTAAACAATCAAGCCACTCCCTGAGTACTTCTCAGGCCTTGTCTTACCTTGTCTTCAGTTGGATTTTTATAATTTAATAACTACACGGGAGGGCAAATTAAGTCTGTAGTTCGGGTACCACAAAAACCACTTAAAGACGCTTTCTTTAATTGCCCCCAAATCGAAGATTTGGCTTTTATTTTTCGAGAAACCTGTGGGGTAGCTTTCGGCTGCGGATGTGGCTGTGACTGTGGCTCTGACTGTGGCTCTGCTTCCAGCTGCTGGCCAGCTCCATGGACAGACAGTCATTTGTGTGAAAATCATCGTAGCATGAAGCGTTGTCAAATACCGTTTGTTGCGGGGGTCGGTCCACTCTCATGCTTTTGTTTCGGCCATTTCAAGGTCTGTACAGAAACCGTCTGTTGGGTCAGACCTCCCTCCATTGACCAGAGCAGAGCTCTAACAATGCGGGTTCTGGCATCATTTTCATAGAAACGGCATTAGAAGTTACTCATACGCAGCGTGGGTTGGATAAGATTAACGAAAGCCCACATAGAGATAGCTCATCCTCCCCATTCTCACTTGACTCTTTGCAGACAGCAGAATGAGCTCTAACAACTGCGGTTTCATCGATCCGCAGGGCCAGTTGAGCGCAGCCCTCGCTAATCGGGACATACGGGAATTCCACACTGCCCTGGACAGCGGTGCCCAGGCCAATCGCCAGGACGATCGAATGCCTCTCAGGTTGGCTCCTGCATTCAGCTGCTGCTCGACTACGGAGCCTCTCCGAATTTGGTGGATCAGGGCGAGTTCACGCCCCTCCACCATGTGCTGAAGAATAGAAAGATTGAGGCAGGCACTAAGCTGGAGCTGATCCGACTTTTCCTGAAACAACCACAGTTGGACATTGACAGCTATCGGAACGGGCAGGTACGCCAGATGCTGAGGGATTGTGGCAATTACATTGGAGCAGGTGTATCAGACTTTTCTTCCTCCAGGTATCGTCGGTAACGATGATCTGGTCAACGATATTGGTCGCCTTCAAGCGAGCAATGAATTGCACAAAGGTACAGGCCCTGGTAACGGTCGCATTGGAAGAACTGAAAATGCAAGGAAACATAATGAATGGACGCATTAACATGACTGTAAATTTACAGAAACTAAGCGACTCAGAATTTTCCATTTACATGGATGAGTATCACATGCCGTGGTACCAATATGCAAAAAAAGGACCGGTACATAAATGGAACTGCCGTTGCCGGAGATGCGCGAGGCCGGAGCAGAGATCGACTGCGAGCGACTCCTCCGCACGCTGCGGGACGGAGACGAGAACCAGATCGAGCAACAGTTCGCGGAGTACCACCAGAACGTCAGCGGAAACGCAGACAACCAATGCAATGCCAACCAGGTGGAGTATCAGTCCCTGCTGGCGGAGAGTATCAAGCGGGGCAAGCAGCGAGCCTTTGAGGCCATCCTCGAGACGGGCATCAACATTAATCCTCAAAATTGAGCGACATCAGCCCCGTGGAGTTGGCCGTAATCTGGGGCAACCACAGGGCGCTAGAGAAGCTGTTGAAGCATCCGCAGCTGAGGCTGACATCGCATTCCAAGCTGCTGAACGCGGTTATCAGTCGCCTGGGTGAGCAGCCGCTGGACGACTTCTGTGACCACCAGCGCCGCTCCAAATAAAGAGAGTGGAGTGGGCGATGCCAAGGGCAGAAGAAAGAAAGGCCGTAAACCAAAAGAAGAAGGCCTGTCTCGCTCTCTCTCGTGGGAACTGACTTTGAATTTCGAATATTTCGGTATCTATTTTCATTGCGGCCAAAAACGGAGAGACGATTCCGTGTATTGCGATGCCAGCATCAACGAAAATAGATGCCCAAATGGAAGTGCAAACATCTCTGAGGGGAGGGGTGGAGTGTCGGGCGTGTGGCCGTGTCTTCTGTCAGTGTGTGATTGGATACTGCTTGCTGCTTTCTGCTCGATGGCTGCCCCTAGAGCACGAGGTGCAGGCGTATCTGGAACACCAGCTGCTCGACGGTCTTCTTCAGGAGCGCCGCCAGGGACAGGATGAATCCCAGGAGGCTGAGGGAGAACAGCCAGGGCGTGGTCATGAGCACGGCAAAGAAGACGAGCGTCTCGTCGCCCCGGGCATTGGCCATGCGCCACAGCAACTGGCGCTGGATGGTGCGCAGCTTGAACTTGCTGTCCCACAATCGGTGGCGCTTCGAGCCGACGGTTTCGTTGAAGCCCACGGTCTTCTCGACCAGCCAGAACACCGAGCAGCACAGCAGTTGCAGCACCAGCAGCACGACCTTGACCACAGCGGTCTCCAAGACGAGGTGGTACAAGGCCACCATGCGCTGACGGTGCTCCGGCTGCATTGTGGAGAGCACGACTGCGCCGAGGGACTCCAGCGGGGAGACCCTGGGGAAGGGCCGTCAGAGAGCTCCTCCCACTCCGAGTCCGACTCGGTGCGCTCTATCGAGCTGAACTCGCTCTGGCTCTGACAGGTCTGGCTCTGACAGGAGCACGACTCCTCCTCTTGGTCCTCCTCGGTGGGGATCGAGTAGTCGCCCTCGTAGTCGCCCTCGTAGCGGCAGTCGGAGTACTCTTCGTGGGGGTCGTCGTAGTAGTCTCCGCGGCTGTCCGGAGAAGCGCCGCCTGTCCAGAGGGAGCTCAACACGGGCGGTGGTCCCATCGAAGCCATCTGTGGCACAGCATTGAATCTGCAGAGGAGCCGGGGGTAAGTTATGTCCTGGGGAAGGGGAGTCTGGGCTGCTGCCGCTCACCCATCTGAATCCCCCATCGGAGGGAAGGTGGGGGGGTGAGCGTGACCTATTGGACCCATTGGGCGGGACAGCAGAGGACTGGTGTGGATTTGGCCTAGGAAGGGCATCGCATTGGGTCCATTCTTGTCGGCGGAACCTTCGGGGGGACCTGCTGCTGCTGCTGGTCGGTAAAGACGAAGGATCCCATGGATCCGAAAATACCCCGCGAGCGGGTGAATGGGGAACGTGGATTGTTAATAGTTGGATTCATCTTATTCCAGCACCTGTGAGGAAATATTCGTTCATGGGCTTTGTTGTGTATTTGTATTTTTATGTTCCCTGTGCTTTCGATATTTCCTGCCGTTCTCTGTGTTGTGCCGCTCTCTCCAGATATTCGTACTGAATGATTTCCAGAGCCAGTTCTGAACGGCTCCAAGTGATAGTTCAGGGCCCACTTCGATGTTGTGTTTCGAATCACAGGTCAGGTGACGTACTTTCCCTGGGCAGAGCTGCGACTTGCAATAGTTGATCGGCTTTGTTGGTTTGGGATAGGACTTGCGATAAATACCATGCCACCATACTCCTTGGTGTGGCCGTAATGTTGGCTACCATTCTGGGATTAAGGAGTTAAGGGTTAAGAAGAGTGGTGGTGGGGGGGGGGGGGCGGGGTATATTTTTGCTTGGCTTTACATCTTCCTTAAGCTGCTGTTTTGTGTCACAGCCAACCTGTCATTTGTACATTGAATTGCTGCTCGAGAGGTCTCTTTGGAGTCCTCTGTTCCCCGTGTAGAAATTTACATAAGATCACAGGAAGAACTTAGGATTAATAGGGGGCACTCATCCCCCTCTACTCCCTCTCCCCCTTTTGGTGGTGTCATGGGTTAAGCATTTGCTGTGTTCGGCATTCAATTTGTGGCTTGATTTCTTACCTTTTATGATGCGCTATACGGCTGTAATCCATGTAGGACATGCACTTTGTTTATCCATTCAAAGGCGCTAAAGAGGGTAGTCCTGTAATCCAAAAGGGCATCCAGTATATCCAGAGCGAAGGTTAATCCATTCGATGGAGCGCTCAAGCAGACCAGCCAGGCGGTTGACCTGAAGCTTAACGAGGCTTAAAATTTCCAAGAGGCCGCCAGCCGGCAAGTGTCATTGCAGTCCCTCCAGTCGACTCCACTCCAGTCCAGTTTTTTCCCAAACTGTGCGACGTGAATAACTTTGATGATTTCTTGGCCCAAAGGCGCCCACACAATATAAATACTCCTCCCTTTTTTGTCAATAAGTTTATTTTCAGTCGTTACATTTACGAATAACAGGCGAGTTTTTCTACTCAAATCAAATATTAAAATTAAAAAACGAAACAGTTATTGGTTGATGTCCTTCAGCTTCTCTGGATCAGTCTACTCAAGCCAAATCAAATATTAAAATTAAAAATCGAAACAGTTATTGGTTGATGTCCTTCAGCTTCTCTGCATCCGTCTTGGCGGCCCACAAGCGGCACCCAATTTTTTTATAGTCATCGCTGCACATGACTATCGCCCTCAAATACTCGGCCGGCACCCCAGTTTCCTCTGATAGTCTTAACATGGTCACTTTTTTTTTCCTTAAAAACGGCAGCAATTTTTTGCATTGTCTTCGAATTCCTTGAAACCATACCTCTTATTGCTGTGTAATGTTGGTTCATTACGTGGTTTCCCAAGGTGCTCAACCTTCCAATCATTTTGCCGCATAGTTTGCGCTTGCAGCCATGCACGGGGGCGAAGCCTTAGGGGAAATCGGTGTTTTCAAATTGTCCTTTCCACTTTCAGTACTAAGAATGTCTTCAGTAAACATGTCTGGAGAATTAAGAAGTTATTATATGTATTTTTTTAAAATTTTACTTATTTACTTACTTAAGTCCGGATCCTCCCGAACCTCCTGCTCCTGCTTCTCCTCCACGTGGTGCACTGGCTCAGACGAATCATATATTTCATCAGAAATAGTACACTCCATATCATTGACTGTATAATCAGAAATATTGTGAATATTGTCAGAAATGTTGTCAATATTCTCCTCAATATCGTGAGTTGTGGCCGACTCCTCCGTATGACCGTGCATATTGTTGTCAATATCCTCAATATCCTCAGTTGTGGCCGACTCCTCCGTATCACCGTGCATATTGTCAATATCCTCAATATCGTGAGTTGTGGCCGACTCCTCCGTATGACCGTTCATATTGTTGTCAATATCCTCAATATCCTGAGTTGTGGCCTACTCCTCCGTATCACCGTCCATATTGTCAATATCCTCAATATCCTGAGTTGTGGCCGATTCCTCCGTATCACCGTTCATATTGTTGTCAATATCCTCAATATCCTGAGATACCATCAGAACAGAAATATTCTGCACCAGAGTAACAGGCTCAGCATACTTCGCGTGCGTCGTCCCCGCTGAATGGAATACATTATTAGAAGAATATAATATAAATGTAACTAATTTACTTACCCTTACGTTGATGGTCCAGAAAAAAAAGTACAAATTAATCACTCCTGCTGCACTTATGTCGCAAACTTGGGCTCCACCGAACGACAACGTCATGTTGGCAATTTCCTGTGCTTTCGGGCTTTGCACTTTCCGGCCTTGCAGATGGTCCCAGTATATCCCGCATAATACATTAACAAGGGCACTGTCCACCCCGTCAATTCTTACACCTCCCAAATTAATGTACATCTTTGTCTTATTTTGTGTTCTTTATTTATGTTTTAAACACCGGGGCATGTATGGTTTTGGTATTTACTCATCGATAGTATTATAAGAAATACCAATGTACTCGATATGCCAACACACATTTATTCGAATACGACGATCAAGAAGGAAGAACGTTTACAGATATTTTGTTGCTATACGATACGGACCGATATATCGGGCGCTGCGTAGCCACTGCAAATTGATTTGTTCCTTTTGGCTATAAAAATTATCTGATCTAAACCAGATTCAGCAATCTGATAGATATGGTCGTTATCTATGATTCTGCGTTTTAGTTTTCTCGAATGTGCAATATTGTGGATGCAACAGATTTTCGTCCTTTGTGGGGGCGGAAGTGGGTGGGGCGAAATTCTGAGATATACGTTTTATAGTGAGATCTAACAGAAGTGCGGATACCAAATTTGGTTACTCTAGCCTTAATAGTTTTTTAGATTTTCTTAATAGATTTTCGTCCTTTGCGGGGGCGGAAGGGGGTGTGGCGAATTTTGACACAAAACGGTCAAGGTCCGATATCACAGGAGTGTGGATACCAAATTTGGTTGCTCTAGCTCTTATGGGTTCTGAGATCCTTGAACTCATATTTTGCAATTGGCAAAGCCGACCATGAAACCTGTGTGTTAGAGAGAGACAGAGCGAGAAAGAATGAAATTGTTTTCTTGATTCTGGCTATAATAATTATACGATCTGGTTCAGATTTTGCACTCTAGAACATATAGTCATCTTCTACGATTCTTCGTTTTTGGTTTTCTCGTATCGTCGAAATTGTGGATGCCACAGATTTTCGCTCTTTGTGGGAGCGGAAGTGGGCGGGGCAAAGTTTTGAAATTTTCTTGTAGCAGTGACATATCACAGAAGTCTGGATCCAAAACATCGTTGCTATAGCTCTTATAGTCTTTGAGCACTAGGCGCTGAAGGGGTCGGAAGGGGACGGACAGACGGACGGACGGACAGACGGAAAGACAGACATGGCTCAATCGACTCGGCTATTGATGCTGATCAAGAATATATATACTTTATGGGGTCGGAAACGATTCCTTCTGGACGTTACACACATCCACTTTTACCACAAATCTAATATACCCCAATACTCATTTTGAGTATCGGGTATAATAATGCCATAAATTGGATAAACAATCCAAGCACAATTTGCCAAAAAACAGACTTTATGGACAAGCAATTTAGTTTAGTGTTTACTCTGCTCTCCTCCTCCCACGCAGCTAGAGGGTCTCTCGATCTGATGTAAGTATAAATTATTGACAGACGATCGGAGAATTGCGGCTGATCCTGTGCAGCTGGACATATACATATTCAGTTTATCGCGTTAAAAACTTTACATTAATCACGTCTGTCCCCCTTCTACTTACTCTTTCCGAAGTGTTGTCATTTGCTGATTTCACTTTTGCAGCTGCACCAACACAAAGAACTTTAGTAGAGGATTCGCTGTGCAACTCAGAGCCAATTTTGTTGGGCAATTTCCTAGGCTCCAGCTCTCTCAGTCTCCAAATTTCAGATGTTCCCACAGACAGAAAGAAGAACAGGGCTGAAAGGTTTATAAATATAAATTCACTCAAAGAAAAAATGAGAAGTCGAAACAGTTTTCGAATCGCGAATGAAGATAATCTCATTATTATTTTTCTTTTAAAACTAGTAATAATGTCGTTGGACTCCCTTTCTTTTGTGACACACTTTATTCTCAAATTCCAGAATGATACGAGTACTTTTTTTTTTTACCAGTGTTATAGTATATACATATGTGAGCTCCAAGAGAAGGGGGAATAAAATTCCACTCCAGACTCCGTATACTCTGTGATTTCGACTGGTTTCCGTAGATGAAGCAAATGATTAAGAGTTTAAGGGCAATTTGTGTTTTCCGAAGCTTTTCGCAATAAGTATAGATTACCTTGACTACATCAATATTTCTGAAAGTAGTGCTCTTAATTGCTAGGGTCAGATACGACTGAGAGAGGAGTTGCTCACTTTTGAAATCGTTTGCTGTTAAGTTTTCTGTTAATTATTGTGATATTACGCCATTCTGTCAACCGATGTCTTAGTAAGACTTTGGGTCGAGCTTCAGCTTGGACAAACACTGAAGTTGTTTGTCAATTGCTTGGGCAAATACTCGTACTCAGGTGGAAAAACAAATACCAGAATAAGGAAGAGGTTAAGATGGGAGACAAGAAAATATCAAATAAAGGGCCAATTAAGGAAGGTGATTGTGCGATTCTGTTTATCTTATCAACGACAAATTTTGACCCCAGGGGCGTCATTTACAATCCTCAATTGGTTTGCATACTAAAGCAACATTAGCCGAAGAGCTACCTACAAAAGAGGCTATTGATAAACAATCAGTGGGGGAATATTCAAATTAGCCAGGTCTGTGTGATTAGCCGATTTCTCACACATTTCAAGCATCAAAGCAGACAGCAGACAGAACGGAACAGAACAGAACAGAACACAAAAGAGCGGAGAAGACGTTGAGCTGACGGCTGGAGGGATCAGATCCCACAGAAGAAGCCGCCTTGAAATTTACGAAAAGAGCCGCCTATAAATCGCAAGATTTCAGCACTGCCCAGGGCTTTATCTAAAGCTCCATTCGGAACAGTATTCAAAGCATAAAGCGTAACCAATTGATTGCTAATTCATATTGATGTGTCGATTATTTTATGATTGTTCTTTATGATCGTTAAACTACACGGGAGGGCAAATTAAGTCTGTAGTTCGGGTACCACAAAAACCACTTAAAGTCGCTTTCTTTAATTGCCCCCAAAGCGAAGATTTGGTTTTTATTTTTCGAGAAACCTGTGGGGTAGCTTTCGGCTGCGGATGTGGCTCTGCCTCCAGCTGCTGGCCAGCTCCATGGACAGACAGGCATTTGTGTGAAAATCATCGTAGCATGAAGCGTTGTCAAATACCGTTTGTTGCGGGGGTCGGTCCACTCTCATGCTTTTGTTTCGGCCATTTCAAGGTCTGTACAGAAACCGTCTGTTGGGTCAGACCTCCCTCCATTGACCAGAGCAGAGCTCTAACAATGCGGGTTCTGGCATCATTTTCATAGAAACGGCATTAGAAGTTACTCATACGCAGCGTGGGTTGGATAAGATTAACGAAAGCCCACATAGAGATAGCTCATCCTCCCCATTCTCACTTGACTCTTTGCAGACAGCAGAATGAGCTCTAACAACTGCGGTTTCATCGATCCGCAGGGCCAGTTGAGCGCAGCCCTCGCTAATCGGGACATACGGGAATTCCACACTGCCCTGGACAGCGGTGCCCAGGCCAATCGCCAGGACGATCGAATGCCTCTCAGGTGGGCTCCTGCATTCAGCTGCTGCTCGAGTACGGAGCCTCTCCGAATTTGGTGGATCAGGGCGAGTTCACGCCCCTCCACCATGTGCTGAAGAATAGAAAGATTGAGGCAGGCACTAAGCTGGAGCTGATCCGACTTTTCCTGAAACAACCACAGTTGGACATTGACAGCTATCGGAACGCGCAGGTACGCCAGATGCTGAGGGATAAGTATCCGGAACTGCCGTTGCCGGAGCTACGCGAGGCCGGAGCAGAGATCGACTGCGAGCGACTCCTCCGCACGCTGCGGGACGGAGACGAGAACCAGGCGGCGCGCCTGTCCAGAGGGAGCTCAACACGGGGGGTGGTCCCATCGAAGCCATCTGTGGCACAGCATTGAATCTGCTGGGGAGCCGGGGGTAAGTTATGTCCTGGGGGGAAGGGGAGTCTGGGCTGCTGCCGCTCACCCATCTGAATCCCCCTTCGGAGGGAAGGTGGATGGGGTGAGCGTGACCTATTGGACCCATTGGGCGGGACAGCAGAGGACTGGTGTGGATTTGGCCTAGGAAGAGCATCGCATTGAGTCCATTCTTGTCGGCGGAACATTCGGGGGGGACCTGCAGCCCCGGCTGCTGCTGCTGCTGGTGGTCGGTAAAGACGAAGGATCCCATGGATCCGAAAATACCCCGCGAGCGGGTGAATGGGGAACGTGGATTGTTAATAGTTGGATTCATCTTATTCCACCACCTGTGAGGAAATATTCGTTCATGGCTTTGTTTTGTATTTTTATTTTTATTTACATTATGTTCCCTGTGCTTCCGATATTTGCAGCCGTTCTCTGTGTTGTGCCGCTCTCTCCAGATATTCGTACATCTCGGCCAGTGAGAACTTGCTCGTAGCGGGTCAGCAGATTGGTGCGGACAATGGCGCCGTTCAGTTCCGCCTGGGCCTTGATGGCCTGTGGGAAAAGAGAGGGGAGAAAACAGTTGGATAAAGCCGAGGAAGAAAAGGAAATATAAACCCACCTGAGTATCGCTGACAGCCAGAGCCAGTTCTGAACGGCTCAAGTGATAGTTCAGGGCCCACTTCGATGTTGTGTTTCGAATCACAGGTCAGGTGACGTACTTTGCCTGGGCAGAGCTGCGACTTGCTATAGTTGATCGGCTTTGTTGGTTTGGGATAGGACTTGCGATAAATACCATGCCACCATACTTCTTGGTGTGGCCGAAATGTTGGCTACCATTCTGGGATTAAGGAGTTAAGGGTTAAGGGTTAAGCAGAGTGGTGGAGGGGGGGTATATTTATGCTTGCCTTTACATCTTCCTTAAGCTGCTGTTTTGGGTCACAGCCAACCTGTCATTTGTATTTTGAATTGCTGCTCGAGAGGTCTCTTTGGAGTCCTCTGTTCCCCGTGTAGAAATTTACATAAAATCACAGGAAGCACTTAGGATTAATAGGGGGCACTCATCCCCCTCTACTCCCTCTCCCCCTTTTGGTGGTGTCATGGGTTAAGCATTTGCTGTGTTCGGCATTCAATTTGTGGCTTGATTTCTTACCTTTTATGATGCGCTATACGGCTGTAATCCATGTAGGACATGCACTTTGTTTATCCATTCAAAGGCGCTAAAGAGGGTAGTCCTGTAATCCAAAAGGGCATCTAGTATATCCAGAGCGAAGGTTAATCCATTCGATGGAGCGCTCAAGCAGACCAGCCAGGCGGTTGACCAGAAGCCTAACGAGGCTTAAAATTTCCAAGAGGCCGCCAGCCGGCAAGTGTCATTGCAGTCCCTCCAGTCGACTCCACTCCAGTCCAGTTTTTTCCCAAACTGTGCGACGTGAATAACTTTGATGATTTCTTGGCCCAAAGGCGCCCACACAATATAAATACTCCTCCCTTTTTTGTCAATAAGTTTATTTTCAGTCGTTACATTTACGAATAACAGGCGAGTTTTTCTACTCAAATCAAATATTAAAATTAAAAAACGAAACAGTTATTGGTTGATGTCCTTCAGCTTCTCTGGATCAGTCTACTCAAGCCAAATCAAATATTAAAATTAAAAAACGAAACAGTTATTGGTTGATGTCCTTCAGCTTCTCTGCATCCGTCTTGGCGGCCCACAAGCGGCACCCAATTTTTTTATAGTCATCGCTGCACATGACTATCGCCCTCAAATACTCGGCCGGCACCCCAGTTTCCTCTGATAGTCTTAACATGGTCACTTTTTTTTCCCTTAAAAGCGGCAGCAATTTTTTGCATTGTCTTCGAATTCCTTGAAACCATACCTTTTATTGCTGTGTAATGTTGGTTCATTACGTGGTTTCCCAAGGTGCTCAACCTTCCAATCATTTTGCCGCATAGTTTGCACTTGCAGCCATGCACGGGGGCGAAGCCTTAGGGGAAATCGTTTTCCAATTGTCCTTTCCACTTTCAGTACTAAGAATGTCTTCAGTAAACATGTCTGGAGAATTAAGAAGTTATTATATGTATTTTTTTTAAATTTTAATTATTTACTTACTTAAGTCCGGATCCTCCCGAACCTCCTGCTCCTGCTTCTCCTCCACGTGGTGCACTGGCTCAGACGAATCATATATTTCATCAGAAATAGTACACTTCATATCATTGACTGTATAATCAGAAATATTGTGAATATTGTCAGAAATGTTGTCAATATTCTCCTCAATATCGTGAGTTGTGGCCGACTCCTCCGTATGACCGTGCATATTGTTGTCAATATCCTCAATATCCTGAGCTGTGGCCGACTCCTCCGTATCGCCGTGCATATTGTCAATATCCTCAATATCGTGAGCTGTGGCCGACTCCTCCGTATCACCGTTCATATTTTTGTCAATATCCTCATTATCCTGAGATATCATCAGAACAGAAATATTCTGCACCGGAGTAACAGGCTCAGCATACCTCGCGTGCGTCGGAAAAGTGCGATTGCGGTTCTCCGTAGAACCTGCCACCGGGCCAGAAGGCTGCTCCAGCGAGCCAGAGGCACACCGCGCTTGGCCCGATGCAGCGCCCTAGCTCCCTGCGGTTCGAGCATAGCCCGAGCGACATCTGCGAGGTTACGGAAGCCGAGGTGTTGCAGGCAGGCACAAACCTGATCCCTAGGAAGGCTCCGGGTCCGGATGCGATCCCCAACAGCGCGTTGAAGCTGGCACTTCTTCTACTCCCGAGGGAAGTTGCGGGCCTTTTCAACAAATGCCTCCAGGAGGGGCCGTTCCCCGAGAGGTGGAAAAGGCAACGGCTGCTACTATTACCCAAGCCGGGCAAGCCGCCAGGGGTGGCCTCTTCCTACAGGCCCATCTGCCTTCTGGACTCCATGGGAAAAGTCTTCGAAAGGGTGATCGGTGCGAGGCTGAGCGCAGCCATCGAAGCAGCAGGCGGTCTCTCCCAGAACCAATACGGGTTCAGGAAAGGGAGGTCGACGCTGGACGCTGGTCGTACAAACGGCGGAGGAAGCCATTGCTGGGACTAGGTGGAGAGGCGGTCCTATTGTCTGGTGGTGACACTGGACATAAGGAACGCCTTCAACTCGGCCGACTGGACCCGGAAGCTGGAGGCACTGAGGTCCTTCAACATCCCGGGCTACCTACTGAATATAGCGCGCAGCTATTTCAGCAACAGGGTGCTGACAATGGACACATGTCAGGGCTCTAGGCATACGAAGTCTCAGCCGGAGTCCCGCAGGGCTCCGTTTTGGGACCTCTGCTCTGGAACGCCATGTACGACGGGGTCCTACGGCTCCCGATGCCAGCCAACACTAACCTGGTGGGTTTCGCTGACGACGTCGCAATAGTGGCGGTAGCGAAGGAATTTGCCGCAGTGGAGGAGCTTGCCAACGTCGCCATACAAGCCGTCGAGGCGTGGCTAGCCGCCGCGGGGCTGGAGCTGGCGGCCCAAAAAACGGAGGCGGTCCTGATATCCAGCCGTAAAGTGGTCGAGACCGCCAGAGTGCAGGTTGGTGGGACCGCGATCGAATCGCAGAGGTCCATCAAGTACCTTGGAGTCCTCATCGACACGCGCCTGTCCTTCAAAGAGCATCTAGAATACGTCCACACGAAGGCCGGTGGGACCGCGGGAGCGCTATCCAGGATGCTGCTAAACACCATAGGGGCAAAAGCAGGCAACGAGGAAACTGCTGACGAGCGTCGTGACGTCGCAGATGCTCTACGCCGCACCGGTGTGGGCAGAAGCCGCGAAGGTGAGGAGCTACATGCGAGGAGAGGAGGCAACGTACAGACTGTGCGCCATTAGGATCGCGTGCTCGTTCCGGACCATCTCAGACGAAGCCGCGTTAGTCATTGCCGGGCAAGTTCCGCTCAGGGAGCTGGTAAGGGAGAGGAAGGAGATCCATGATGCCATGACGGACAGTGCAGCCGAGGTACGCTCCAAAGCAGAAATTAAGGACGCCGCCAGAAGGACCAGCATAGACAGATGGCAGACTCGATGGGACCACTCACCCAAAGGCCGATGGACCCACACCCTCATCCCAAGCATAGCATGCTGGGTTGAAAGAAAGCACGGCCAGGTGCATTTCTACCTTACCCAGGCACTGAGCGGGCATGGCTGCTTCCGCGGCTACCTCAAGCGCTTCGGCCACGAGACAGAGGACTGGTGCCCCGAGTGTGGCACAGGCATAGAGGAGGACGCTCGCCAGGTCCTCTTCGACTGCCACAGGTTTGACCTCGAGCGTCAGACATTGGAGACATCAGCAGGGTCTAGGGTCAGCACCGAGACTCTGGTGCCGCTGATGCTGGCAGACCCGAAGGTGTGGGAAGCGGCCGCGGAGTTCGCCTCTAGCGTGATGCGAACGCTTAGGTCCTTGGAGAGAAGGCGGAAGGAGCAGACGGAGTAGGTGTCCACGCCACTGCGAAGCAATGCTTTGCGGCAGTACCGCAGTCCGCGGGGCCCCTAGTCCCAACATACTCTTGTCCGTTAAATTAAGTTAAATATAAATTGAATAGTATATATTATAGAGCAAATAAATAAGTATATGAATATAAAAAAAAAAAAGTGTACATGGGAGAAGATCTTGCGGATTGGCACGCGTCGCCTGGCTAAAAGCCTCGGCTTGACTTCCATCAATATTTTGGCATTCCTGGCATTTTCCTCATTCCTCATCGAATCATCGCGCAGGGCTCGTGAAATTTGAGTGACTGTGTTGTTTACACATCTCAAGTAAATCCGAGCCCGCGGCGACATCATCCTCGAGTGACTCATGGGGATTTCCTGGAAGCAATTGTCGCCTCCGCTGTGGCTTACCCAAGAGGAACACACAGTCCGAGGGGGATCTATGGCTGGTCGGATGGTTAGTCGGATTGGTCTGCGGTCTATGTCTGCCGTGCCGGCCTCTTGACGTCATCTGCCGTCTCGGTACTTGCCAAAAACCCCATCCAACCGGCCCTTTCCCCGCGCTGAGGTGTGCTAAGCACTCGGCCAGAGGGTGTACGTGGGGGGGAGCTGATGCAAAACTTTCGAAAGATTTAATGTATGCTGGCGCGGTGCCCGCGGTGTCGGGCCACATTTCACGCTTTATTTGCCAGCGACGGGCAAACCAAACGGACAGAGGGACGGACGGATGCCGGCGGTGACGTTGTCGTGTCGGGTTTGATTTTGATAAAATAGGCCAAAGTGCTCATCAATAATCATTTCTGTAAAAATCCGTGAGCAAAGCAATTATTTTTACAAAATGAACGCCCGCTCCACACACCATTCAGGGCAATCCATTTTCTGTGTGTGTGTGCATCCTTCACACATCAAAAATAATAATAATTTGTGGGTAGAAACGTATGTACATATGTATATGTATTTACATCGGATGTACGAATGTATGAAGTATATGTATCCATATCGAACTCTATTCGTGGCTATCTTTTCGAAGAATTTCCCTGAATTTAATTACTTTCCTTATTTAATTCAATGCTTCAATTATTTAATTACCATTTCCTCCGTCGAAATGAGACCAGGAATTTGATTTCATATTTTATTCATAGATAAAGTGCGACACAACACGAAAATTCAAGGCAAATTTTGCAAAAATGCCTATGAAAATTATTCAAAACCATTCCCATTCGCGACTGGTCCCCGTCTCCAACTCAACCCTGCTTTGCATCTTTTGTTATACGCTCTCCTTCGACTAGGCGACAGCTCTGGTCCCAGTGAGCCGCTATTCAGTTCACTGGAATCGTCCACCACTCCACTGCTCTCTTCACAGCGGCGCCAAGCGGCGGGTCATCCATCCAGGTGGAGAGTGGTGGATGTGACATACTTAAGAAACGCTCGAGTTTCGGGCGGAAGTAATTTTTATTTTTACTCTGCAAATATTGACTTGATCCCAATTGCGAGTCACCCAAAGAAATGTTGAAAGCATTCCTTTGTTCTTATTTACCGCCAGCCAGCTCCCTTTGCGCGCTCAGGGAATTTCTTCAAAGAAAACCAGAAAGAAAGACTACCTCCTGAACACCCTTTGACATTCATATGGTGTGTGAAAAGAGTTTTCTTGGATTACCATACAAGATATTTGCGGTGTGGATTTGTATCCAGCAAAAGGCGACATTTAATGAAGCAGACTCTGCCCTTGATGCTCATTCGTTGAAAAACAACGAAACGAAAGCGAAAGGCATAGCAGCGTCATGACCTCGTTCAATATTCTCTATGTCTCTCTCTCTCTCACTCTCTCTCTTGCAGCACTCGAATGCTATGTTTGCACCTATTAGGACGGCTACAGTGATGACTCCTGTGTAAGGAACGCCAGTGCCGTTCTCAACTGTCACAAGAAGAAGCTGTTATAGGCGCCCCTGAGGCTGAGGTGGCGGGGCGCGCTGGACTGCTGTCGCGAAAAATGGGGGAGCCGGGCACATAGCGGTCAGGCTGCAAACGACACGAAACAAGAGAAACGTTTTCCCATAATTAAGTGTAAGGTGGCATCATTCGCGTGATGCTCGCATTCAACTGCGGCGGGTCGTGTACTGCTAGAGGGGTGGCTGCCCGACCTTGACCGGCCAGGTTCCACTCGGCCCAAGGGGGCGAGTCCCATTCGTTCCCGCGAGCCAGTGGGTGTCGGTTCCCTTCGTCCTGCAGCGTGGACGCCAGGCTTTGAGCGTCGCGTATTATCGTCTCGTGCTCGTCGGTGTCCGTGGTCGCGTTGTCGTCGTCGATGGCAGCCCCATAACTCCCGAACCAACGGCGATTCAGGGCGGCGACGTCGTGATTGGGCGCCGAGCGGACACCTGCGGTTGCGAAGCGGCCATCGGGCTCTACTTCCTCTTCGGCGTCGGTCCCCGGGCCCTGGGTTTGTTGGTCGATCCCTATCCTGCTTGAGCGGTGCGAGTAAGAAGATGTTTACATTAGGTGTAGTACTTATCTAATCCCATAAGGGGATGTATACGTAGCTTACGGTTTCGTGGGTCGCGCCCCTTACGGGGCGAGGACGTGACGGTAGCGCGCTACCGCAAGTGGCCCTTGCGAAGTCGGCAGGTCATTCAGGTCTCTCCAACGTCGTTGGGTTCTCCTCGGGGTGGTCCACTCCGTGGAACGCCTTTAAGTCGGCTAAACTCGCAGTTTTCCTTCGCTTGCCTTGATTAACCTGTATTTGAGGTTCACGGTAACTGGGTTAGTCGAGTCTGATCTTCGAAAAGGGTTGCGTTGTCGACCGGCCGCAGCATCGGCTAACGGGGCGAGTTGATAATTCGTTGTGGGGTGAGGTGCGAGTTGGTCTACCTTGACCCGCCCATGTCCTTCGGGGCCGTGGTCTTCCAGGCGAAGCGGGTCGTGGTGTAGAGCGATGCTGGTTTCCCGTGTGGTCGTTCGCTCTGATTGAGCCGCACTGCTGTGCATTTCTGATTTGGCTCGCGTCGATCGTGTTATAATTTTAGCGCCGCCGGGTCCGTCTCGGTCGGGCTTAGATGCGTTGTCCTTGTATTGCTGCTGGGTCTGGCGTGGTCGAGGCTTTGATGCGTTGTCCTTGTATTGCTGCTGAGTCTGGCGTGGTCGAAACTTAGAAACGTTGTCCTGAGGTTACTGCTGGTTCTGGCGTGGTCGTGGCTTAGCTCCGTTGTCTTGGTAGGGATACTCTGGGTGGTTTTCGAGGCAGACGGACTGGCCCTGGGTGTGTCCAGCGGTGTCGCAGTCGTCTCCGTCGAATCTTCGTTGCTTTGGGTGTTCTTCGAGGCGGACGGACTGGCCCTGGGTGTGTCCAGCGGTGTCGCAGTCGTCTCCGTCGAATCTTCGTTGCTTTGGGTGTTCTTCGAGGCGGACGGACTGGCCCTGGGTGTGTCCAGCGGTGTCGCAGTCGTCTCCGTCGAATCTTCGTTGATGGTTCTGACGCGGTCGTATCGAATCGTGGGTTGGGTTCGGGTGGCTTTGCTGGTTCTGGCGTGTTGATCCATTGCTGGGTCTGGCGTGGTTGGGACTCGGGTGCGTTGTCACTGGTACATTGCTGGGTCTGGCGTGGTTGGGATTCTGGTGCGTTGTCTTCGTCCGGTGGGTCGCCGTTGGATTGGTCGAGTGGGTAGGACCAGCGGATGCAGTCGCGGGACTTTCGTCACTAAAAGTAACCATGCGGGGCCGAGTCGAGGATGATGTGGGGATCGGGTTGGTTTCCCGGATCGCCCGCTGGGTCAACTGCAAGTACGCTCGTCCGCATTGTATTATGGCCTGGACGCCGCAAAGGAAATCGAGCCCCAGTATGATGTCGTCCACTACCATGGGTAGGACTAATAGAATCACCAGCGTTTCCTGTTGATCCAGACGTACCTTGACCGAAACTGCCTGCGTCACCTCCTTTGCTGTACCGTCCGCCAGGCGGACGGTAGTCCTTATATTCCGTGCGCTCCCTCCGGTACTTACTTCATGAGCGATGCGATGACTGACGAACGACCGCGTTGCTCCCGTGTCGAGGGTAGCTGTGAGCGGTACTCCTACGATGGTTACTAGCGCGGCGATCCTGCCTCCTTCCAAACTTAAGGGATGAGTTACTCCTGGGGGCCCTGGAGGTATGTCTCCGATCGGTTCCCTGACGAGCGGAGACTCGGCCCGTTTCGCGACTCGGATAGCCTACAGCAGTCGATCGTCCGGATGCCGCGGCGGCCACACTCCCAACAGAATAGCACTCGCCGATTCCTGCATGAACTGCTGAAATGACCTTCCTCCCCGCAATTACGGCAGGCCCGGCGTGTGTTCACCGGCCGGTCTCCATCCTGGGTCACTACGCGAATTGCCGTCTCGGCGCTCCGAGAGGGCCCGGTGTCGTCTGGAGGAGCATGCTGTGGGGTGGATAATCCGGGCCTTGGTATGATGGCGTTCTGACTTTCGTATTTGGGCGGTCGTTAGCTGGGTGGGTTTGTTCGCGGTCCCGCGTTGTCTCGTACGCTACTATCAATTGGGTCAGTTCTCGCAACGTCTCGAACTCATGTCTACGGGTGAACAGTTGGTATTGCGGCCGAAGGTTCTCGTAGATCCTGTCCAGCTCCCTGTCTGGAGTATACTGAGCTCGTTGCATCATGACTCGGAGGTCGATCAAAGAGTCCTGAAAGGCTTCTCGGGGTCGTTGGCGACGGGAGCGGATCGTATCTTCCAAGCGCTGAAAGTATCGCGGGGGTAGGAAGAACTCCAAGAACTCCTTCCGGAACTCGCTACGTGGCTTGCCTTGCATCTGGAACGTCATAAACCATCCTTCTGCCTTGCCAGTTAGTAGCCCGGAGATGGCTCGCGGCAGTTGTGCTGGGCTTCCGCCATATGAGTCGACCCTTTCTTCCAACCGTTCGATGAAAGCCAGCGCATCCGAGTATCCGTCGAACTTCAGACCCCAATTGCGCAGCTTATCGGCCAGGGCGGCGAAGGAAATTTCTTCCCTTCCGGGGCGCGAAGTTCCGGCTTCCTCGGGGAAGCGGTACTGGTGGTGATTATCACCATGTCGCCGGTCAGTCGTGGTTTCAAGCCGGCCAGAGTCGCCGTGAGCTGCGCGCGGGAACTCGGGAATTATGATAGATAGAGGCTGCTCCGCACAGATCCCTTAATTCCGCTCTCGCTGACTCGGTCCCGGCGACGGGGACTTGTTCCTCGGGCTTCTCGGGCTGGGCGCGCTGTCGAAGACCATTCCGAGCTCATTGATCCGTTTTTCGATCCCAGTCGGATGCTCACCGCGCGAGATAAAGGCCGAGATCCGGCTGCGCAGTTCGTCCACTGTCCTGGCTTCACCGAGGCCGAATTCGGCGGCGATGGCCTGCAATTCGTCCTTGTGCCGATACGAAATCCACTGTACCCCCATGTCGAAGCACGGTGGTCGAACTGGCACTTCGAGGTCTTTCGCGTTTCCGACGGTAGTATCACGTATTGAGCCTCCGGTAGAATCTTTTCTTAGGTCACGCACTGAATACCGGAGTCCTTGGGCTAGTCACGGCGTATGTACGGTTAACACGGTTGTCCAGTGGAGGCGTCCTTGGCGTCCTTGCTGCTTGGGGTCCTGGTCGATAGTCCTTGCTATCGTTGTCCTTGGAATTGTCCTTGTGGTCCTGGTCGTGCTGGGTTCGTTGATTTAAGCGTTGGATCTCGTCCCGTGTTGATGGCTGAACGCTGACTGATCACTTTTAAGGCCGGGCGTTTACTCTCCGCTATCGTTTTGTAGGCCAGGCATTGAATGATCGCGCTGAAGGCCGGGCATCGAATGACTGCTCGCGCTGAGGGCCGGGCATTGACTCTTCTCGCTGAGGGCCGGGCGTTGACTATCCTCTTCTGGGTCTGAGTACGAAATATATAGCCGGGCTGGTTGGTCTTCGGGAGGATTCCGACGCTCGCTCGGCCTCTACCGCCCACGACGCGCTGCTCGCCGCGTACATGTCGCTCTCTCTCTAGCGATTTCTGCCCAGCTTCGGCTCGGTTCTCTTTCTCTGCCGCCTCGCCGCGGCGCTCTCCTCCTCATGTGGGCGCAGCGGCCACGTGCTGACGCTATTGCTAGGGAGGGTAGGGAAGCCAGCCTCGGCTGTACGTGAATAATGGGCGACCTCACGTGCGGTTTTTTTACAGAGATATACAGCTATTCTTGTCCTAATGATTCCGACTGGTCGTGCTTGCGCATGGTACAGTCCCGATTCCCCCTGCAATTCTTTCTTCTGATCGACTGTTCCACTTAGCGCCCCAAAACATAACGTAATCCCGGAGTCCCTGCTCGGGCGCCATCTGTAAGGAAGCGATCCTGGGCTGGGGTACATATCTCAGTCTACTCCAGGGTCGAAATTACAGTAATATTTATAATTTGCCGGGACTCCGTATTTCGGACCGACGATGGGGGACGGGGCCTTCAGGACCCCACCGAACTCAGAATCAATACGGAGGTCTTTACTATGCGATAATACCGACAGGTGTCGCCGAGAGTACCTAGGCTACCGCCGGACAGTACTTACGGGACCCTGCCGGCCTGAGAGTTACTACGAAGCGGGAAGGGGGGCTTTGCTATGCGGGAATACCGACAAGTATCGCCGAGAGTACCTAGGCTATCGCCGGACGGTACTTACGGGACCCGGTCGGCCTAAGAATTACTACGACGCGGAAGGGGGACTTTGCTCTGCGGAAATACCGGAAAGTATCGCCGAGAGTGCCTAGGCTATCGCCGGACGGCACTTACGGGACCCTGTCGGCCTAAGAATTACTACGACGCGGAAAGGGGAACTTTGCTATGCGGGAATACCGACAAGTATCGCCGAGAGTACCTAGGCTATCGCCGGACGGTACTTACGGGACCCTGTCGGCCTAAGAATTACAACGACGCGGAAAGGGGAACTTTGCTATGCGGAAATACCGACAAGCATCGCCGAGAGTACCTAGGCTATCGCCGGACGGTACTTACGGGACCCTGTCGGCCTAAGAATTACTACGACGCGGAAGGGGGACTTTGCTGTGCGGAAATACTGGCGAGTATCGCCGAGAGTGCCTTGGCTATCGCCGGACGTCACTTACGGGACCCTGTCGGCCTAAGAATTACTACGACGCGGAAAGGGGAACTTTGCTATGCGGGAATACCGACAAGTATCGCCGAGAGTACCTAGGCTATCGCCGGACGGTACTTACGGGACCCTGTCGGCCTAAGAATTACTACGACGCGGAAAGGGGAACTTTGCTATGCGGAAATACCGACAAGCATCGCCGAGAGTACCTAGGCTATCGCCGGACGGTACTTACGGGACCCTGTCGGCCTAAGAATTACTACGACGCGGAAGGGGGACTTTGCTATGCAGAAATACCGACAAGTATCACCGAGAGTACCTAGGCTATCGCCGGACGGTACTTACGGGACCCTGTCAGCCTAAGAATTACTACGAGGGTCAGGGATATCGACGAGCATCACCGAGAGTGCCTAGGCAATCGCCGGATAGCACTTACGGGACACTGTCGAACTAAGAATTACTACGGGGGTCAGGGATATCGACAGGCATCGCCGAGAGTGCCTAGGCAATCGCCGGATAGCACTTACGGGGTACCGCCGAACTAAGAATTACTACGAGTACGAGAATACCGACGTGTATCGCCGAGAGTGCTTAGGCAATCGCCGGATAGCACTCACGGGACACTATCGGGCTAAGCATTACTGCGAAAGTCTTTATCATACAGGGCAGGTATCGCCGAGAAGGCCTAGGCAATCGCCGGACAGCCCCTTCGGAACCCAGGGAACTACGGGGATCAGGCGAGACAGCAACAGGCGTCACCGGGGACGCTTAGACGATCGTCGGATAGCGGCCTCGGGACCCTGCGAGGTCACAAACTACGGGAGGCAATCATGCGGAGGGAACGCCGACAGGTGCCACCGAGAACGCCTAGGCAATCGCCGGACAGCGGCCTCAGGATCCTGTCGGGCTACGAACTACTGGATGGAAGCACGCAGACTCGGGCAAGAGGCGGGAGGAAGGGCAGAGAAGATGAAGCCCCGGGCCTCCAGGTTCCCTAGTGTATAGATAGTTGGTGGTCGGGCTATGTTTCTGTTATATTCGTTACATTTCACTTTATTCTCTCTTGGTTCCCTACCTATCGCACCGCTCAGCAGCCCGTATACACGTCTAGAGACTAGCTTACCCCTGAACTCCCACGCTTGTACTCGTCGAAAGCCTCCTCTTCCCCGTGGGTGCAGCGTAGATGCAGAATCTCCTCTCCGTAAGTGTAGTATCGATGCAGGGTCTTCTCCCCGTAAGCGCAGCGTCGATGCCGGATCTTCCCCGTGTCACTGATAGCGTTGGCGTGGATCCGGGCCGCCACGTGTTTTTACTTTTTCCAAGCCACTCGAATTTTTCCGCGAACACGTCCGACTCCTACGACTGCTCCCAATCGAATTTTTCTCATCCACGTTTTTCTTCTCCAGCCTCAGAACTCTCCCGATCCAGCGCCAGCGTGGGCGGCCAGCGTCGTCATTCTCGCGGCGGCAGAGGGCTGGCGCCGTCGTTCGGCGTCTACGCTGCGCCGGTGACTTTTGCCTCTTCTTTTCGCTGCTGGCGCGTCGTTACTTCGCTTTAGTTTCGCTTTAGCATACCGTTTCGGCGCTTCGTTGCTGCGTCGACGCTGGCGGCTTATCTTTTCGGCGCTTCTCGTCTTCGGCCGTCGCTGAATTGATGCTGTTGGCTACCGTTTCGGCTCTTGGTGTATTCCTCTCTCTCTCTTTGGCTTCCGCTGCTTTGTTGTTGTTGGGTTTTGTTTCTTGGTGTATTCCTCCCCGTTTCTGTGTCGGTGCCGTTGGATTTCGATTCTTGGTGTATTCCTCCCCGTTGCTGTGTCGGTGCCGTTGGATTTCGATACTTGGTGTATTCCTCTCCCTCTTTGGATGCTGCTGCGTCGTTGTCGTTGGGTTTCTGCTTTCTCGGTGTATTCCTCGCCGTTGCTGCGTCGATGCCGTTGGTTTTCGGTTCTTGGTGTATTCCCCTCTCTCTTTGGCTGCTGCTGCGTCGTTGTTGTTGGGTTTGGTTCTGAAAAGCCAGTGGCGTCCGCCGTGATCGCGACTTGCCCCCCCCCCAATGCTTAAACCTAGAAAACGAAGAAAAGTCAAAATCTTAATTCAAATAACGTAGGTCCGGGTCTAGGCGCTGATAGGGACTGACAGACGGACGGACGGAAAGACAGACAGGGCTCAATCGACTCGGCTATTGATGCTGATCAAGAATATATATACTTTATGGGGTCGGAAACGATTCCTTCTGAACGTTACACACATCCACTTTTACCACAAATCTAAAATACCCCAATACTTATTTTGAGTATCGGGTATTAAAATGAAAAGCGATTTCTTGAGTTGGAGAGCAGCTACGTGTTTTTCTTAGAACAATTTCCTTTCATGGTAAGCGTATTCTCTATTTTATTGGAACAGCGGGAAAGCAGCTCCATAATACCAGGAAACAATTATGACTTACGTTTCTTTGCGCTACTTTAGGGGTTTGTAATTTGAGCACTTCAGAAATTAAGACCGTTCTTTATAGCCCCATTCGAAGTCAGAGAGATTGAGCACCCAGTAATATCAACTCCCCAACTCCTTCGATCCAGCTGTCGAGTCAACAACCCAATCATGGGGTCCCTGCACATTTCCCACCGACATTAGACAATTTCAAGCTTGATTAAACCCATAGCCAAGCGGCAAATATAGCCCGGAGCCAAAGACACTCTGAACAAACACAATGCCAGTGGCAGACCGAAGTGGAAATGTAACCAGAGTGTAGGGACAGGAACAGGGACAGAGATAGAGATAGAGACAGAAACGAGCCAAAGCCATTGCCATCCCCCCAGCCAACCCCAATGACAGCACAGACATTGACTTATTCATGTTCCTGTTGCACAGAAGCATTGTCTCGGCCAATGACTTCTGTACTTGGCCAGCCACAGCAATGCAATGCACTCCTGCGTCGCCTGCGTCTCCTGCGTCGCCTGCCTCGAGCAGCAGCCACAAACTGTATTCCGTTTGGCATGCAACAGCAGTAAAGCGCGTAACGGCGTCCTACCCCAGACATTGTTCTCCGCCCCGGGGGCGACAGACTGTACACAAATAAATACGTATACGCGGTCAATATTTTAAGGGGATTCTCATTAAGAGGGACACCAGACCATTTGGTATTTACCCACACAGAGAGATACAAATTGAATGGGTCTTTGAGGACTTCTCTAACCTGTTGTCCAGGTAACCTTCTAGCGGGCCGGGTCAAGCATTCTCTCCATATGTAGGTTAAGCCGTTCTGGATTGTGTCCTCGAATGGCTGGGAAATGTGGAAACGCCCCGCAAGGCTGTGGATAATAATGCTCGTCTCTCCTTGACTGACAGATTCATTCAATGCGGCTTACTCTGCCCACGTTCTGTTGCTGGGGCAATAAAATTCGTTTTTCCTGGGCGAGATCCAGTCATTCTCCCGATGATGTGGCTTACCAACTGTCTAATAAAGAAATTTCTATGAATCAATTCGAAGTTCGCCGGAATTTATGCATCGAGCTCTAAACCACTTTGGGAGGGAGGGACCAATATCTTAGCCGGCCCATCCCTACCACGAGGATTCCTTTCTGTGTGGGGTACTGTTGCGAGGGAGTGTGCCTGTGAGTGCGGTATCTGCTGCCGATATGTTCGGGGGGGGGGCGAGCCCCACCTGTCATCAAAGTTCAGTTTCAAGCTGAAAAGAGCCGCCACCAGCTCCACCCCTCGGCTTGAGGGTGGTCTCTTGGAAACCTTTTAGGGCCCCACATATATTTTTTATGAGCTTTTGCTGAATTTAATTATTCTTGCCAATTCGAGTGTACCCAGTACTTGCAGAGGAATTGTAGATGTTGTACTCGGATGAATATAAATATGCAACAGTTCGAAGAAATTGTTTCTCTCATTGTTAAAGTTTTTGTGGTGCTGTTGGTGGATAGCTCGCATCCTTTCCCATGGCACGCTTCCAATTTATTAGCGGAAAACCAATCGCGAACATGCCCTGATTTTAATTGCCTGATACGGCGAAATCAAAGCTACATTTTCATTCGAATCCATAGGAGGCAGGCTTCTATAATGTACAACATAAAAAACGGCATTCAATTGGATAACTGCAGGCCACTCAATCGCATTTTCCATTAAATTATTCAGCCATGAACACAAATAATGCTTCCGTTCCACCGGAACTCTTGAAAATGGTATCCCCATGAAAACTTCGATTTTGATTTATTAGCTGGCCAGGTACGGTGGCTTTGCTTTCGCCGTATTATAAATTAGTGGCTTCATCATAAATATAATCATTATCGGTCTGCGGAAGCAGACATCAATCAAAACCAATGGGAAATAATCGTTGATCCACATGTGGGCGGAAGCTGGGGAGAATCCGTGGAGCTGTGGGGGGTAATTGCGAGGCTGCTCATCACGATGATGACCATTTTGATTGTGATTGTGATTATTTACCTGTCAGCGGTCGTGTTGAGGGTTTACAGGGCTGCCAGGGGCAACGCTGCATATGAGTGATGGAGTGCGAATGGAGGGTAGAAATCAATTACAGGTGATTTAAGTGCTACATGTATTTCTGCACATAATCAGCTTACGACCGAGCAATGTTTAATATGAATGCAAATTCGAGCTGGAGGCGATACTACTGTCCAGGCCGGCAATGCTTTTCGGAACACTTGGCAGGACTCTAGGACTCTTGGACCCACTCTCATGGTTGCCAAGCTGGCCCCAAGCTAAATGGGCGTACAGTTTTCTGGCTTTTAATGAGAATTTTGTTACGTTTCTTGGGGCCACTATTGTCCCTCAAGAAAAAATTATGTAAATAAAGCTGGGCGCGCAATTTGCGATGGCTTCTGCAGCTGGTCTCTCGCTTCTGTTTGAGTTTTAATAAGAAACGGCAGCAGCGTAATGGAAAGCGGTTGTTTGTCTTCTAATGAAAGAATAAATCTGTTAGCAGCGCATTGGGCACGCGTTGCGTATAGGTAATATGATAAAATAATTGCTTCTATGGCTGGCTGGCAAATTGCTTTCGAAGCGGACCAAAGCACACCAGGCCACACGCCACGCTCCACACTCCACACACCACACACATATCCTCGTCCAACAATGATGAATCTGCAAAAAAGTTTTTTAAATAGCAAAGCCAGAAAATGATTTCGTTTACAATGGCTTCCCCACATTCATTCTTTCGTTCCTACATTTCCCTGATCTGATGAAAAGCCAAGGGTGCTGGAGTGGGTGCTTTTATGGCCGTGTTTATTGGCCTCTTTTCTGGTTTGACCAAAGCATTCGTTCCATGCCAACAGGACGTTCCTGCCTCGAGTCGACTGCTGTCATTGGCCTGCCACCTCGCTACTCATTTCCCATAAATCATGATTATCAGCTGTTTCAGCTTTTGTTTGCGGTCCTTAAAGTTTATTTTATTTCTTTGCTCTTTTATTGAGGAGCAGCGAGTTCCCACCCCTGGGAATTCGCAACCTTAGTGGTGGTAAAGTGTGTTGTGTGGAGGGTAAAGGGATAATTCTATCGAAATAAGTTTAGTTTCCTCTGAAAAGAGAGGGCAGTGGCCTGTGATATGATGAGCTGAATGTCCATAGTGACCTTGGTATCCGTTCTATCCTCCTCTCGACTGCTCTTTCTGCAACTCTTGGACGCAGATTGGAATCAGTAGAGGTCACTGGTGCGTTGTCAATTTCCCCATAAAGAGCCAGCAGTCAGTGGATTTCAAAGGAAATGCAGTGTCTGAATGGAATTTCAGTGTATCAAATATGATAAGCCGTTGCTAGGCATTTAGCTGGCAGCCAGCAAACTGTTCTGGTATTCAAGCGTTTATCAAAGTTTCCACCTGTTGGGAGGTAGATGTATCTCATGGCTCGGTCGTGTGCCCTCGCCACATTTGTCAGATGGCTGTCGGCAGCTGTTCCAGGAAAAAGCATTTATGTAGAGAATACCTGGCAGAATTTTGCTGCATTAAATAGTCCTTTCACTCAGGGCATGGCTACTCGGAGGCCATTTAAATTTCATTGTGTGTTTCCTCTTCTTTCTGCGGCCGCACCCTCCCACCATCAGCCTTGGGGCGCACATGCACAGTTAAAATGGCAACAACATACGCCACAAGAGCAGCCACAGGAGCGGAGACAGGAGCTGCGACGGGAACAGAGTCAAGCAGCCTGTGGCTGGAATGTGAGGCATTGTCAGAGGGCCAAGGGGACACAGCCATTGGGACATGATTTAAATTGTGTGTCGGAAATTATGTTCATCCCTGGTCCGGGAATGAAATCTGACCAAATGCTGTGAGAGCAATAAAGACAGCTAGAAAATCTCTGGAATTTCAGAAACAGAAAAGCGTTCTTTTTCCCCTAAAAGTTTATAATATTGGAATACCATTTGGATGATATTTCAATTACCTTTTCCATCTAATCATCTTTCTAACCATCATTTACGTAGTTTTTATTCTTTTCCTCAACTATATTATTAATAAACATTAAATATGGTATATTAAATTTGTAAGAAATAAAAATTTAAATATAATATATTATATATAATATTTAACTGTTAAATGTATTAAATTTAACTATGAAATATATTTAATTAAAATATGAAATGCACTTCTTTTATTTTGTTTTAATTTCTCTGACATTTCTCTGGACGTTAATAAATAAAGCTTGAAGAAACCCACTGTTCCGATCAGCACAATTTAGAATTTGGCACAATCTTCGATTAATTTGCATTCTTTTCTTGCAGCCACTCTCCGACCTGCTTATTTTTCCGGAGAAAACTGTCGGGCTCTGTCTGCAGCTACTACCTTCCAGTACAGTCGCTTCTGGAACATTTTAATTCTCTTAAAAGTGCCATAAGGTCTAGGCGCACACTCACACACAGGCCTTACGTGCTGAGACGAGACACAAAAGTTGGAATTAGTTTTCTGAATTGGCCCAGACCGCTGCACTTGTGGCTGGGGTTTCCAGAGATGAGTCCAAAACTTTGAGGCTAGCCGTAACCATTTTCTACATTTGCACGAACGAGTCGAATTCCATCCAAGAGGCAAACACACCTGAGAGTCGAACGTGGCAGGGCAGCAGAAGTGAGGCCGAGGCGGAGGCTGGGAGAGTGCTGTGCAGATGCATTTCATTTGGAAGGGGCCCCGACAAAGACAATACGGAGGGTTTAAGGAGTGCCTTGGCCCGTTTACGCAACGGAACGGGCCCCTCAGTTCCACAACAACCCACACCGCCAACCTCTCCCCTGCCTACCTCCAACTCCAGATACACCAATCCCTACCAGCATCCAGTCGCCAATTCCTTGTCATCGCCCACATCTGCTGCTGTCTTGCCGCATTCTAACGCGGTCTTATCATTAAAGCCAACGGAAGCGGCATCGGCATCGGCAGCGTCAGCGGCAACGGCCACTGGACGGGGAAGGGGACGAGAAAGGGCTGCTGCTGGTGCTGAAACTGAAACCGCTGGAAGCGCAGGAACTAGAACAGGGGCAGCTCGCATCACAGGAGCCAGGACAGGAGCTGCTGATGCAGATGGGAACCGCATCAATGGCCTCGTCCAGAACGTGAGTACCATAAAATAATCTTACAGCAGTACCACAAGAGCCCGCTTCCCCGCATACTATATGGCTATATGTATAGGGTATTCGTAGCATATATGTACCTGTATATTCTTGGACGTTGACATGCAATGACTGCATCTTTCAAGAGGCGATGCAGTTACTGCACCGTCAAGGGGCCCGTGTGACACCAGCAGAAGGCTGTTACGCGCGGATCCCAGGCAAAACGCAGCCCTCCTCCCGCCCAACCGACCGAGGGGCGCTGCCGCATGACGCGCGGTGCGTAGCCGAACCAAACGCGAACATGCAAGAAAGATAGCTATTAGACTAACATTCGAGGAAAATTAGTACTAAACTTACTAAGAAACTAAGCATGCAATCAAAGTACAAATACCACTACAGTTACTAATTAATAGAAAGGTGTGTAAGGATTAATAATTTAATAAGAGGAAGAGAATTAGTGGTGGATATAATATGGTAGAGGGAATTATAATCCGAGCATAAGACCCTAAACGGTTCATGCAAGGAATAATTCGATCTACAAAGTGGAAGGAACAACGGTATAAAATTTCTAGTCAGTCTAATAGGAATCGTGAAGTTTATGCGGCTCAACAGATCAGGGCTGTCTATGTCACCCCTGATCAAGTTGTGCATAAATATCACACCAAGCATTTTTCTACGGTTAACTAAGGATGGGAGGTTTACTTATAGTAGTCTACTAGAGTAAGATGGGAGTCTTACACCCGCATCCCAGTTAAGGCCCCGCAGAGCAAAGAGTAAAAAGTTTTTCTGTACTGATTCTATACGGTCCTGGTGTACTTTGTACTGAGGGCACCATACACAGGAGCCGTATTCTAAGATCGGACGAACAAGTGAGGTATAGAGAGTCTTTGTTATATAGGGGTCGTCAAATTCCTTTGACCACCTCTTTTTTATGAACTCTTGATTTTAGGTTTTTTAGACTGGATAACTCTTTGGTAAGCCAAGGGGTTTTCTAGTCGGACAAGAAAGCGGGACACAAGAATCGAAAAATGTGCTAAGAGCATTGTAAAAAATGTTTGTGCCTTTTATGATATCAGTGCACAAGTACAAAGCGGACCAATCAAAATCCCTAATGAGGTTATTAAGCTTCGCAAACTCGGCTTTACGAAAGCAGCGGACACGTTCGGATAGCCTACTCGACCGATCCAATACAGTTGGTCCTATATCTAGCGACACCTCGAAAGTAGGGTGGTAGGCGTCTTCAGGTATAGTGAGCGGAAGGGCTCGGGTTAACAACACTATGGTCGGATCCGATACAAAGCACAGATCAAGCAATCGACCCAAGGAATTTTTCACATGGTTGACTTGAGACAGGGACAGGTCAAGCAAGCCGTCAGCAAAGTCATGTCGTGACATGGGCACTAGGATACTAGACTCGTTTACCGAAGACCAAACAGTTCCTGGCAAGTTGAAGTCACCAAGAACTATCATACGATGTTTATCAGATAGCGAGGAAGAAACAGCGGTTAAAGCGGACAAGTGCTGCTCATAAATTGAAATATCCGAAGAAGGTGGGATATACGAGCAAGTAATAAATATAGCGAAAGCGGGAAGAATCAGTTTTACACACAGGAATTCCAGTTGCTGTTGAACTAGGACTGTGAATTGTTCCGACGTGAAGTAAGAGTCCACTGCAATTAGAACCCCCCCTGCACGTCGAGACGAACGGTCCTTTCTAAAAGTTGTGTACCGACCTGCCAAGTCCTCGGAACAAAGAATGTCCGGCTTTAACCAGTTTTCAGTAAACACAATAACGTGGAAGCAAATGCAACACTATCCCGGAAAAGAATGCTGAGCTTACTACGCAAGCCTCTTACATTCTGATAGGTTACTAAAAGAGAAGTTAGTTTTTTGGAAAAGTGGAAGCAAGACAGGAAGTTGAGGAAGAGGAAGTTGAGGTTGAGGGTGGCACACTGGAAAGATTTGTAAGGGATATGGGGGGCCTATTCTTCTTCTTAGCCTTAAGCTCCTTCACCACCAAATGCTCCGGCCAAAATTTGGCGGAGCAAATGGTGTCAAATTGAGTTAAGGAGATGCTTATCTTAAACGAGGCTATCTCCCTGGCATAAGAGAAGTTGAATTTCTCCACCTTTAAACCCACGGCTTTTATTTTGCTTTGAATGAAAGCAATTACATAATTAGATGTGAGGTCAGGGGCCAGCCGTGAGAGAAAAACTTGTCGTTTTGGTGGGACTCCCACCAGTGGTTTGGGCACCACAGGCCTAGTACCTGTGGTGGCAATATCCGGAGGTCCGGAAGGTCTATTTACTGGTGGGATCGGGATGGACGGGACAACTAGCGAACTTGCGGACACCACGGACACGGACGCTGCAGACGTACTTGGCTGCACATCCTCCGAGGCGATGAATACGGCTACCGAATCTGCATCGCCAGCAGCTGTCGTTGCCCTTGGAGTGGCAAACGAGATCAACTGCTGCACCCTTAGAGTGGTCGGAGTCAGTTTTTCGGCGGCGCACGGCTGAGTGACGGTTGGCACTTGCAGATCCCGCGGAGTGACCTTTTGACGCCACGGAGACTCATTCAGCAGTTGCAGACTGCCAAATTGAGACTCCATGGCTAGGAGCCGATCGTATTGCTTTTTAAAGCCAACGGTCAGCTCCTTAAAGCCCTTCCGCGTCTGCCTCATGAAAGCCACCATGTCTTTCTCCACCGCACTGCATGCCTCGCAACTGTAGTGCAAACCATTACGTTTTGAAATGGCATCACTCACAAGGCCAGAAAATCCAGCGCATTTTTCGTGCACTACGCTGTCGCAGAGCCAGCAGGGGATAATCGGCTGATCGCGGGTGATCTGCTTATTGCATGATTTTTTGGCACATACAACAGAAAACTCCATAATATGAAATTTGAACAAAATTAGAATCAAATAATATTTTAAAACAAATGGCTATCAAACCTTTGTGCCAGACAAACGCTAATAGGAGGAGAGGAGAACAGTTTCAGCAGCAGCTAATGAGAGAGAGAGAGCTGAACTGAACAGAAAGTTACGAGAGCGAGAGAGAAAGAACAGTTATTTAAATTAAGGTGATAGGGAGAGAGTGATAACACAACAAAAGCTACCAGATGAGAGCGGACTGCAATGCAATGTAATGCGTACTCACTCACTGCAACAACACACACACGACAAGCCGACGCCGAAAAATAAAAAGTTAAATAATGTTTTAACACAAAGCAAAAGGCATGCACTCGCGGGATAGAATAGGTTTCCAGATTGTTGGCTGGCTAGGAAGTTAATTAAAGTTTATTTAGGAAAACACCGGCTGTTTATTCAAAACAAAAGGAAACGAGGGGGAACGTTGTGAGTTGCTGCGGACACCGCAACTCTACAGTTATACTCGATACTTAGTCAGTATGGCTCTCCTCCGGCAGACGCCGCTAATATTGAACGACACGACAAAGAGTGCGTGCGAGAGACAAAGAAAATCAGTCTGAGCGTGACGTCGGTAGCTGCGTAGCCAGTGCAAATTGATTTGTTCCTTTTGGCTATAAAAATTATCTGATCTGATCCAGATTCAGCAATCTGATAGATATGATCATTATCTATGATTCTGCGTTTTTAGTTTTCTCGTATCCTCAATATTGTGGATGCAACAGACTTTCGTCCTTTGTGGGGGCGGAAGAGGGTGGGGCGAAATTTTGAGATATACGTTTTAAAGTGAGATCTAACAGGAGTGCGGATACTAAATTTGGTTACTCTAGCCTTCATAGTCTCTGAGATTTGTGAATATCCACAGATTTTCATCCTTTGCGGGCGCGGAAGGGGGTGTGGCGAAATTTTGAAACAAACTCGTCTCGGTCCGATATATTAGGAGTGTGGATACCAAATTTGGTTGCTCTAGCTTTTATAGTCTCTGAGATCTAGGCGCTAATGTTTTACTCTAAGCAAAGCCGGCTATGCTACGTGTGTGTTAGAGAGAGACAGGGCGAAAAAAAATTAAATTGTTTTCTTGATGCTGGCTATAATAATAATACGATTTTATTTAAATTCTGCAGTCTCAAAGATATGGTCATTCTCTACGATTCCGCGCTTTTGGTTTTCTCGTATCTGTAAAATTGTGGATTCCACAGATTTTTGTCTTTTGCGGGGGCGGAAGTGGGCGGGGCGAAGTTTTGAAATATTTTTGTAGCAGTGACATATCACAGAGGTCTGGATCCAAAACATCGTTGCTCTAGCTCTTATAGTCTTTGAGCACTAAGCGCTAATAGGGACGGACAGACGGACGGACGGACAGACGGACAGACGGACAGACAGACATGGCTCAATCGACTCGGCTATTGATGCTGATCAAGAATATATATACTTTATGGGGTCGGAAACGATTCCTTCTGGACGTTACACACATCCACTTTTACCACAAATCTAATATACCCCAATACTCATTTTAAGTATCGGGTATAAAAATTCGGAGCGCAAAACAAAAACGCGTCTGATCACTACGAAAGAGAACGAACGAACGTATACCTGTATATGAATCTGTATCTGCTTGAATCAACACAAAGCCGCAAAAGTGGATAGCTAGCTGGTATGCCACACAACACCACACTTTAATTGCAGTACACCGAAAGCTTGAAATCGAGCCACATTCCAGATTCCAGCACTGCTTGAGTTGGCCAACAAGGTTGCCAAGGATGATTATACCAATTATACAATAGAACGAGGGGGAACGTTGTGAGTTGCTGCGGAGACCGCAACTCTACATTTATACCCGATACTTAGTCAGTAACGCTCTCCTCAGGCAGACGCAGCTAATATTGAACGACACGACAAAGAGTGCGTGCGAGAGAGACAGAAAATCAGTCTGAGCGTGACGTCGGGCGCTGCGTAGCCAGTGCAAATTGATTTGTTCCTTTTGGCTATAAAAATTATCTGATCTGATCCAGATTCAGCAACCTGATAGATATGATCATTATCTATGATTCTGCGTTTTTAGTTTTCTCGTATCTCCAAAATTGTGGATGCCACAGATTTTCGGTTTTTGGTGGGCGGAAGGGGGTGGGGCGAAATTAAGAGATATACGTTTTATAGTGAAATCTAACAGGAGTGTGGATACCAAATTTGGTTGCTCTAGCTTTTATAGTCTCTGAGATCTAGGCGCTATTGTTTTACTCTAAGCAAAGCCGGCTATGCTACGTGTGTGTTAGAGAGAGACAGGGCGAGAAAAAATTAAATTGTTTTCTTGATGCTGGCTATAATAATAGGATCTTATTCAAATTCTGCAGTCTCAAAGATATGGCCATTCTCTACGATTCTGCGCTTTTGGTTTTCTCGTATCTTTAAAATTGTGGATGCCACAGATTTTTGTCTTTTGTGGGGGCGGAAGTGGGCGGGGCGAAGTTTTGAAATATTTTTGTAGCAGTGACATATCACAGAAGTCTGGATACAACACATCGTTGCTCTAGCTCTTATAGTCTTTGAGCACTAGGCGCTAATAGGGACGGACAGACGGACGGACGGACAGACGGACAGACAGACATGGCTCAATCGACTCGGCTATTGATGCTGCTCCAGAATATCTATACTTTATGGGGTCGGAAACGATTCCTTCTGGACGTTACACACATCCACTTTTACCACAAATCTAATATACCCCAATACTCATTTTGAGTATCGGGTATAAAAATGCGGAGCGCAAAACAAAAACGCGTCTGATCACTACGAAAGAGAACGAACGAACGTATAGCTGTATATGAATCTGTATCTGCTTGAGTCAACACAAAGCCGCAAAAGTGGATAGCTAGCTGGTATGCCACACAACACCACACTTTAATTGCAGTACACCGAAAGCTTGAAATTGAGCCACATTCCAGATTCCAGCACTGCTTGAGTTGGCCAACAATGTTGCCAAGGATGATTATACCAATTATACAATAGAACGAGGGGGAACGTTGTGAGTTGCTGCGGAGACCGCAACTCTACATTTATACCCGATACTTAGTCAGTAAGGCTCTCCTCCGGCAGACGCCGCTAATATTGAACGACACGACAAAGAGAGCGTGCGAGAGAGACAGAAAATCAGTCTGAGCGTGACGTCGGGCGCTGCGTAGCCAGTGCAAATTGATTTGTTCCTTTTGGCTATAAAAATTATCTGATCTGATCCAGATTCAGCAACCTGATAGATATGATCATTATCTATGATTCTGCGTTTTTAGTTTTCTCGTATCTCCAAAATTGTGGATGCCACAGATTTTCGGTTTTTGGTGGGCGGAAGGGGGTGGGGCGAAATTAAGAGATATACGTTTTATAGTGAAATCTAACAGGAGTGCGGATACCAAATTTGGTTACTCTAGCGTTAATAGTCTCTGAGATTTGTGAATATCCCCAGATTTTCTTCGTTTGCGGGGGCGGAAGAGGGTGTGGCGAAATTTTGAAACAAACTCGTCTCGGTCCGATATCTTAGGAGTGTGAATACCAAATTTGGTTGCTCTAGCTTTTATAGTCTCTGAGATCTAGGCGCTAATGTTTTACTCTAAGCAAAGCCGCCTCAATCCCATCCCTGCAGTTTCTGTGGCCGTCACTTCTGACGCGGTGAGTGCTCCTAGTGCGGGTGTGCTGGTTGCTGACGACGTCTTGCCAATTCCTGCTCCAATTCCTGCTCCAATTCCTGCTCCAATTCCTACTCCAATTCCTGCTACAGCCATTGCTGCAAATTCCTCTGCCCTTGTACCGAGATCTCTTTTAGGAGTGGCTCCACCATCTCGATCCCGCTCGGGACTTCAACTTAGAGCAGTGGTCCCTCGGAAAGCAATCCTTCTCTCTCTTCTTATTCCTGAGGCTACAACGGAGGATGTTAAACAACATCTTGCCGCTAAACTTAACACTTCGCCTGTTGATATAGTTGTGACTAAATTTACATTTAAACATAAGCGCAACATATCATCCTTTAAAATTCTTCTCCCTGATTCTTTACTATCCTGTTCTCTAGAACCGTCAATATGGCCTGAGCATACAATTGTGCATGAGTTCCTTCTCAAAGATTCGAACTCGAATCCAAGAATTACCGAACATGCTCCAAAAAACTGATGTACTATTTTTCCATGCACTATCAGAACGTTCGCAGTTTGCTGGGAAAATTGCGTCAAATTCATACTAATAGCGCGTCCTTTGATTTCGATGCCATCGCGTTTACCGAAACCTGGCTTAACTCCTCTGTCAATGATCATGAAATTTTCATTGATAGTTACACTATTTATAGAATGGACCGCCCATCTTTTGCAGGGGGGGTTCTGATTGCAGTTAAATCTGTTTTCTCATCTGAGTTATTCCCATTCAATAACATTCATGGAATTGAATTTGTTGCAGTCAAAGTTCGTGTTGGCTCCGCATTTTTCTATTTAACCTGCTCTTACATTCCTCCCAGGTCTGATGCTGAGCTTAACTTACACCACCTTTCAGCAATTCATTCATGGAATTGAATTTGTTGCAGTCAAAGTTCGTGTTGGCTCCGCATTTTTCTATTTAACCTGCTCTTACATTCCTCCCAGGTCTGATGCTGAGCTTTACTTACACCACCTTTCAGCAATTAATAATGTTGTTTCTACATTAGGGTGCAATGATCGAATTATTGTCATGGGGGACTTTAACCTCCCATTTCTTTCTTGGCTGCCTTGTAATGACGCTAACCTGTTGTTTCCCAATTGACTTTATCAATGGGCTAACGGATATTTCCCTTGTCCAAATTAATGCCGTTAAAAACATTAGGGACAGACTTCTTGACCTCGTTTTTGTTAACGATGGTTCTCTTGCTACTGTATCTAGAGCAAGCCCAATATCTCTCCCTTAAGATCCTTACCATCCAACTTTGTTGATATCACTGGAGTGTACACAATCTGGAGGTGCTGACAGTTCCATGGCTCCTTGTCACATAAAGTGTTTTCGCAAAACAAACTTTATTGATTTAGATCTACATCTCTCGCGTGTTGATTGGTCGTTTCTTTATTCATTACCGAACATAGATGCATCTGTTAACTCGTTTTATAGTTCTATTTACTCCGCCCTTAATACGTTTGTTCCAGATATCACTGTACCTGTATCGTCCAAGCCTCCCTGGTTCTCCAAGTATTTGTCATACTTAAAAAATAATAAATCCCGGCTCTATAAAAAGTACCAGAAGTCGGGCTCCACGTTGGCCTTAGCTCTATACTCCTCCGCTCGCTCTCTGTTCCTTGCCGTCAATAGTCAGTGTTATAATCATTACCTTTCACAATGTAGTAGTAACTTTCGTAGTGATCCTAAAAAATTCTATTCGTTCGTTAATTCTAAGCGCAAGTCAAACGTTTTTCCTCCGTCCCTTCATTACCAGAACAAAACAGAAGCTTCTGCTGTTGGTATTGCAAATTTATTCGCTAACTTTTTCCAAACAACGTACTCGTCTCATATTTGCAACGCATCCACTCCGTATCCGTACCAGCTACCTCAAGCTAACAGCATTTTTCTGCCCTTTTTCGAGGAAAGCGTTGTTCTCGAAGGTTTGTCACCTATGGACATATCGTTTTCTGCGGGTCCAGATAAGGTACCAAGTTGCATCTTAAAACACTGTGCCCAGTCCCTTTGCAAACCCTTGACCTTTCTCTACAACCTCTCCTTGGAACAGTCTTGTCTCCCAGTAATTTGGAATGAGTCCTACATCATTCCGCTTCACAAAAAAGGTTCAAGATCTAACATTGAAAACTATCGTGGTATCGCAAAGCTTTCCGCCATCCCGAAGCTTCTTGAGTTCCTGGTCACCCGGCAACTGCAACATCTTTGTTGCAGCTTGATATCTCCGTCGCAACACGGTTTTTTCAGACATCGTTGAACATCGACTAACCTTCTTGAGTTTTCTAACCTAATCCACCGGGGTTTTCAAATTGGTTTGCAGACGGATGTAGTTTTTACGGACTTCAGCAAGGCATTCGATTCTGTGAACCATGCTTTGCTTATTCAAAAGCTCTCTTTATTAGGGTTCCCAACGAATCTTCTAGTTTGGATTTTGTCCTATCTCTCTCACCGTACTCAACGTGTTTTGTTTTCTAACGTGTTGTCAAATACTGTTAATGTTACTTCAGGTGTGCCACAGGGAAGTCATCTGGGCCCGCTTCTGTTTATTTTATTTGTGTAGTGTATTGACACTCAGACTTAAGCACGCGTTGTCTTCAAGATTCTCCTTTATTCTATATCCCTTGGATGGTGTGACCGTATATAGATATTAATATAATACCTAACACGCCTCTCCTTAGATGTTTAATATACATGTCATTTACAAATCTATTTTCTTATAACAATTTGATTTGTGTACTTAATCTAATTAGCGTATATAAAATTTATGTGATTTCGTCTTTTTCTTTCTTATTAATCTGTTTAGTATTTGTTTCAGTGTTTAATTTGTACATAATTTGATTTCATAATTCCTTTCTTTATATTATTTTATTGTTAAATACGCTTTACTACCTTCCCTGCCTCACGTGGTCTCAACTCTCTCCTGGTGGGTGTTTGTAGAAAAACTATTTGTTCATTGTTGGTTTTGGAATTGTCATCTACTGAACAATTGCTTTCGACATCAGGTGTTTTCGCCTTAGGCGATGTATGATTGTTAGTGCTTTGGTTTCTAATTTGATCCAGGTGACGTTTAATTTCTCTGTGATTGTTCGCCAAAATACAACAATACGAACGCGGGCCCAGTTGTTGTTTTACAGTTGCCTGAGTCCAGCTTGCTTTGTTAGGATTTTTGTAGTCCCTAACCATAACTTTTTGACCCTTTAAAAATTCTGTGCTTCGTCTACCTTTGTGATTTACAACACACTCAGTCTGTTTTTTATTTATTATGCTTTCGACCGTAGGTGGTTTTAACAACGAAAATCTTGTTTTTAGTGTACGACCAAAAAATAATTTAGCAGGAGATTCGCCCGTAGTACAATGAATCGTATTTCGGTAATCGATCAAAAATCTATTTAAAATTGTATTAAAATCTTGTCTTTCATTAGCCTTTATGTTTGCATATAGTGATTTCTTAACAGTCTTTACAAAATTTTCTGCTTGACCATTATTCGCTGGATGTCCTGGAGCAGTAAAAATGTGATTAACACCATTGTTTTTCATAAACGTTTTAAAATCATCAGAAGTAAACTGTCGTCCATTGTCACTAACTAACACGTCTGGTAAACCATATCGACAAAATACTTCTCTAAGCTTGTTGATAGTAAACAATGAAGTTATTTCCTTCGTTTTGAATACTTCTGCCCATTTTGTATAAGAATCTATAATAACCAATAAATGAAAACCTCTAATTGGTCCTGCAAAGTCTATGTGTACTCGACTCCAAGCCTTTCCTGTGGATTTCCACGGTATTAACAGACTCTTTTCTGGACTTGATTGTAGTTCCTGACAAGGAATACAATCTCGAATTAATTTCTCAATTTCAGAATCCATGCAAGGCCACCACACATAAGAACGTGCTAACATTTTGGTTTTTACTATTCCCAAATGCGATGCATGAAATTCTGCTAAAATAGCTTGTCTCAGTTTGGTTGGAATTACTACTCTGTGTCCCCATAAGATACAATCATATTCCACTGAAAGTTCATTTGTTTTAGAGATGTAGGCAGAAAACTCGCTGCCTTTTAATCTTGTCTTCGAACCAGTGTTAATTGCCTCACAAACTTTTGATAATATTGGGTCACGTCGTGTTTCACGAGCTATTTCTTTGAAGCTAATTTTGAACACCTTTTCGGACTGTATAAAATGTATGTAATTATAGTCTTCGTTTGGTACAGCCGTTTCCCATTGAGGCATTCTTGAGAGTCCATCTGCTATATTTAAGGTCCCCTTTATGTGTTCAACTGTATATTGAAAACCTGACAAAGTCAGTGCCCATCTTTGCATTCGTGCAGAGGCCATCAATGGAAGTCCTTTCAGGTCTCCAAATATGCTTAGTAATGGTTTGTGATCTGTTCGAAGGATGAACTTGTTTCCTAAAAGATACTGTCTTAATTTACTCACACAGAACACTATAGCCAGGGCCTCTTTCTCGATTGTACTGTAATTATGCTCGCTTTTGGATAATGCTCTTGATACAAATGCTATTGGTTTGATATCTTCATTGCATTTATGTGATAAAACACCTGAAACTGCATGACTGCTAGCATCAGTCGTTAATACTAACGGTTGATCTGGGTTGTAGTGAACTAAAACTTGTTCAGAAGTTACTTCTTTCTTTACCTCTTCATATGCACTCTGACATTCGCGTGTCCAATTAAATTTTGTATTTTTCTTTAATAATGCATATAAAGGACTCATTATCTGAGCGAAATTATTGATAAACTTTGAATAATAATTTACCATGCCTATGAAAGCTCTAAGCTGTGATACGTTTTCCGGAGCCGGTGCAAACAATACACTCGCAACTCTATCATTGTTTTTGCTCAGTCCTATCCTGTCAATTGAAAATCCTAGGTAACAAATTTTGGATTTAAAGAACTCACATTTCTTGTCATTTAATTTAAGTCCAACTGATTTCAGTTTTCTAAGTACAGCTTTTAGGTTTGAAATATGTTCTTGAAGATCTCGTCCTGTAACTGTTATGTCATCTTGATAAACCACAACTCCTCGCATACCCTGAAACAACCCTTCCATTGTTTTTTGAAAAATAGCTGCTGCAGTTTTTATACCAAATGGTAAGCGTTTAACTTTCAATAGTCCAATATGTGTGCTCCAAGTACACAAATTTTGAGATTGCTCATCTAAATTTAGCTGATTGTAAGCATTTGACAGGTCAAGTTTTGAATACAGTGTACCCCCTTCAAGCGCTGCAAAAATGTCGTCTATTCGAGGTAGTGGATACTTTACGTCGACTAAAGACCGGTTTAATGTAACCTTATAGTCACCACAAATTCGTATGTCACCGTTTGGTTTTAAAATCGGTACCAAAGGTGTTGCCCATTCAGAACTAACAACTTGCTCTAAAATTCCATCATCTATGAATTTTCGTAACTGCACTTCAATCTTTTCTTTCCATGCTAATGGTACTGACCTAGGCTTGAAAAATATTGGTTTTGCATCTTCTTTTAATAGTAACGATATCGTATTCGTAGTATATGAACCTAAACGAGGCTCAAAAACTTCAGCAAACTCCGATTTAATCTGTTCTGTAATTACAGAATTTGGTTCATTTACGTACACATTGTTCACCTGCATTAACTCAAAATTAAAAGCTCTCAAAAATGTTCTACCTAGCAAAGGTGGACTCACTGCATTGGTTACAACAACAACAATTTGTTTTTTTAGACCTCGATATTCGATCGTTGCATCGTACTCACCAATAACTTTGATTGAATCTCCATTGTAATCTACATATGGAACTAGACATTTTCTAAGTGGTCTGCTGGTATTTAAGCTTTCGTAAAATGTTTTTGGAACCAATGTGCACGGTGCACCAGTGTCGCAAGCAATTTTCGTTATGTTTCCATCAATTTTTACAGGTAAATAATATACTCCATTAGTTGAGGTTGTATCAACGCTATAGATAGAAAAGTTATAATTATCATTATCAAAATTATTATCAGAATAGGTGTCATGTTTTGTTTGAGATACATAATTTACGGATTTTTTTGATTTATTTTTACAAATGCTCGCCAAGTGACCTATTTTTCCACAGCTGTGACATTTGCATGCCTTATACTTGCAATTGTTTGAGTTATGATTTCGCCAGCCACAGTGTGTGCATGGCTGCTGCTTCTTTTCTCTGCCAGCGTCGCAGTCGTTTTCGCCGTCGCCGTCACCGTCGCTTCTGCCGCCTCTGTAACTCACGTTTCGGTTGCCCTTGAAATGACTTCTGCCGTTGCTCTTTGCTTGATCTCTGTTCTCGCCTCTTTGCCTCTGCCATTGACTAGTCCCGTTCTTTTGATGCATGTAGTTGACGTTGTGTTCTGTCTTCCTTGTGCTGATCTTCGTCTCCATGATCATCGCCTTCTTGAGTGCATCAGCCAGAGTTAGATTTTCGTCTTCTTCACATATTCTTTCATATATAGGGTTGGGAAGGCTCATCACAAATTGGTTTAATACAAACGCTTCCAGATTTGAGCCAAATTTGCATTCCAATGCCAATTGTTTAACTCGAGCATACCACTCCGCTACAGTCTCATCTTCACTTTTTGGGGACATGTGAAATTTTTTTCTTTCTCTGAATATGAGTGTAGGTGGTGTGTAGTGTGTTTTTAAAATTTCACATAATTCTTTGTATGCTTTTGATACGGGTGATACCGGATTGCACAATCTATGTAGTACAGTGTGAGCCGCTGTACCGATCGACTTCAACAAAACTGCCTTTTTTGTGTTTTCCTCTTTCACATTCAATTCGCACAAATGTATGTCGAATTTTTCCTTCCAAATGCAGAACGTTTCTTGGTGTGGCGAAAACTCAGCAATTGTTGCCATTTGATAGAATGTTGGTGCTTCATTTTTCGTCATGTTGCTATTCATATATTATATGCACTTTTAACATGTGTATGTATATTAATACATTTTATTTTATCTTCGTCGCCAATTATGTAGTGTATTGACACTCAGACTTAAGCACGCGTTGTCTTCAAGATTCTCCTTTATTCTATATCCCTTGGATGGTGTGACCGTATATAGATATTAATATAATACCTAACAATTTGTGAACGACCTTCCTCAAGTTATAACATACTCTACTACACTAATGTATGCTGATGATGTCAAAATCTGTCTTTCTTACTCTGATTGGTATTTGCACACACGCCTTCAACTTGATCTAAGTGAACTACTATTGTGGTGTTCAACTAATCTTCTTTTTCTGAACCTTTCCAAATGCAAACTTATGACATTTTACCGTCGCGCTCCTCATTTTGTCTCATATGTTCTAGGAAATCATGTCCTTGAGCGAATTTTGAGTTCAAATGACCTCGGAGTCCTTTTTGATCATATGATGTGTTTCAACACCCATTTAGCTGCAACTGTAAATAAAGCTAAGGGTGTTTTAGGGTTCATCAAGCGTTGGTCCAAGGAGTTTGACGACCCGTACGTTACGAAACAACTGTACATCTCGTTAGTACGTCCTATATTGGAGTATTGTTCTTGTGCATGGAGCCCGCAGTATAAAGAGCAGCAGGCTGTTATTGAATCCGTGCAAAAGCAATTTTTAATTTTTGCCCTTCGGAACTTTAACTGGGTCTCGGGTAGAATCTTGCCACCCTACCGGTCTAGGCTAAATCTTATTGACCTGCCATCGTTGCACCATCGCAGAATATGCAATGGCGTAATGTTCGTGCACAAGCTCCTTTTTGGGACTGTTGACTCCCAAACTCTCTTGGGTTAGATTGACTTGGCCGTTCTATCTAGACCTACCCGTACTTTTGGGCCTATCCGTCTACCCATATGTAGGTCTAATTATGCTGATCATGAACCTTTTAGGGTTTTATGCCACAATTATAGCTCCCTCTGTCAAACCCTTTCCCCTGAACTGTCTATTAAACTAATTGCATGCAATATTTATAATCATTTAAATTTAGCTAACTTTTAACATATCTTTTTCCGCCTTTAGTAACTAAGTACCATTATTAACAGATAATTTGTTAATTTAATAAATAAAAAAATATGTTAAGCTATTAAGCGTTTTTAACAATGAAAGTCGAGAGGCTGTTTATAATTCACAATTTATTTGCATATGTAAACCAACTTTTCGCGTATGTACATATGGGGATGATTGGGGCGAACGATTGATGCGAGGATGTTAGTCTAATAGCTGCGACGATTAGCTCAAGACTGCCCATGCAAGGGCTGACGGGCCAAATTGCCGGGCCCTATGCAGCAAGCTTAGACGCGAGCGAGAGCGTATGATAGCCCGAGAGCGTTAGAGCTGCTCGGGGACGCTGTTAAGCCGAGTCCGAGAGATTGCGACATAAGGAGACGAAAGAATTCCGCTTTATGCGCATATGCGGTAGCAAATGATCTTTGCAGTGGGGGCATTGGAAACGACAACACCAAAATGCATTTCCTTCGGGCCACCATTCAAGAAATGCGCTGGAGTTAGAACATCTAGATCGGCAGGGCTCTCTGAAATTGAAACTAAAGGTCTTGAATTAATCACTGCCGTGATGTGGCACAACAGCGTCCGCAGCTCGTCAAATCCAAGAACCGAGTTGCCTATCGCACGGTAGAAGTGGTACTTGGCCGTCTTCACTGCAGCCTCCCATAGACCACCAAAATGAGGGGAGCGCGGAGGAATGAAATGCCAGTCTATAGCCTCGACCAAGCAAAAATCCAGCAGCGCCTTCTGATGGTCATCGCTGAGGACCAGGCGCTTTAATTCCATCAGCTCATTTTTAGCGCCGACAAATTTGGTTGCGTTGTCTGACCAAATTTGCCGCGGCTTCCGTCTGGTACATATGAAGCGCTTTAGTCCATGTAGAAAAGCAACTGTGGATAACTCCTTTATAAGCTCCAGATGAACAGCCTTGGTAGCGAAACAAATGAAGACGCAGACGTAGCACTTGATTGGAGCTTTGTTGCGTGCCTCCGGTTTGTAGAAAAACGGCCAACAGAAGTCCACGCCTGTGATCTCAAAGGCATGAGAACCATCGAGCCGCTCCTTTGGAAGATCAGCCATTATATGCTCCAATACCCTGGGCTTCAGTCGAAAGCATCTTACGCACTTGTTTACTGCCTTGTTTACCGTCTTCCTCCCCCCAATAGGCCAATATTGGGATCGAATTAGTCCAAGCAAAGCTCGAGGACCAGCGTGCAGATTCCGCTCATGAAAATGGGAGATTATTGCAAGAGTCAGTGGATGGCTGCCAAGATGATGGGATTACGGCCATCAAAATCCAACGAAGAGTTTTTCAGTCGACCATCTACCCTGAGAAGTCCAAACTGATCCATGAATGGCGATAACGATGCGATTGAGCTCGATGAGGAGACTGCTCCCCTTGCCCGCAGTGACTTCATGTCCTCCCATAGCTGAGTACGCTGGACTAGTCGTAGCAATACCTGGGTTCCATGTTCAATGTCTGAGACAGTGAGTCCGGGGCGCCGAATTCGGTTGCAAAACTTGTGAATGTATCCGAAAACGCGTTGCAAAGAAGCAAATGAATTCGCATACTTGGAATCAGCAATAATGTCCATGTAGGGCGATTTGACCAGAAGAGCCTTCCGACGAAGTTCAAGGGCTGGCTTATCAGGTAGCACAGTGGGTGGCCAGTCATCTGAGGAGTCGCAAAGAAATGGAGGACCATGAGCCCAAAGAGGTGACTCATTAAGCTCAGTCGGACGAGCGCCTCGAGACAGAATGTCGGCTGGGTTTAAAGCTGTGGGAACATTGCGCCATTCGGTCATTTCCTGAATCGTTGAAACTCTATTTGCAACAAAAATATTAAGTCTTGACGGTTCGTCTCGAATCTAAGAGAGCGCAGCGGCAGAATCACACCAACACTAACACCTTCCCTTGAAGACATTCATTCCAGCTATCTCAGATATGAGCCTAGCAACTCCGCTCCACAAAGCTCCAACTTTGGTACTGTAAGTGTCTTCAAAGAAGCCACACGAGATTTGGCACAAAGTAAGTGACTGCTGAAATGCTGACCCTTGGACACGACATAAATGCATGCACCATGAGCCTCGATGCTGGCATCGCAAAATCCGTGAATTTCCAGCGTAGAGTCTGGAAGGAGTACAAGCCGAGGAAATTCAAGTCGACGAATCTGACCAAAACTGGTGCATATTTCCTGCCACTCGGTGTTCAGTGCGACTGGAAGGCTTTCATCCCAGGACATATTCTCTTGGCACAAACGCTGGAGAAAGATTTTGGATTTAGTAATTACGGGACCAGCTAGTCCGAGAGGATCGTAGAATCGCGCTATGGATGACAAAACAGAGCGCCTGCAGGAATTCAAAGAAGATTGAAGGGCCGAGAACGAAAATAATAGTAGATCAGAAACCGGATCCCACGCAAGTCCTAAAGTTTTAGTCACATGGCTGCCATCGTCGAACTTTACAAATGTTTCCTGGTCCTCTTCCGGAACTCCATCCAGCACAGCACGGACGTTCGAACACCATTTCCTCAATCTGAACTGACCTCTAGACAAAATTCCTGTAGTTTGCTCCCGAACTCGGATAGCCTCTTCCTGAGAGCTGGCTCCAGAAATCAAGTCATCCACGTAGAAGTCACGGCGAAGGATTTCAGCTCCAACTGGAAACGCCATCTGCTCGTCCATAGCCAACTGATTCATCGCTCGCACAGATAAATAGGAGTAAGTAACGGTTTCCAATTGAAACACACGCAAGTCTTCTTCCCTAGAGTTTCTCCACAGAATACACTGCAAGTTGCTATCCTCGGTCGAGACTCTTACACAACGATACATCTTACAGATATCTCCCGTAATCGCAACGGCGTATGACCGAAATCGAGCAAGAATATGAAACAGTTTGGGTTGGATTACGGGACCAGCCATTAAAACGTCGTTCAGGGAATATCCCGATGAGGTTAAAGCGGATTCATCAAAAACGACGCGAAGCTTGGTCGTAGAACAATCTTCCTTCATGACGCAATGTTGCGGCAAAAAACATCGGCAGTTTCTGATTGACTGGGTATGAACCTGAGACATATGGCCTAAATCAAGGTACTCCTTTATAAATGCTGCATACTGAGATTTATTATCAGGGCGACGATCTAACTTTCTCTCAAGGGTCAGGAATCTAGGAAGCGCTTGATTGTAAGATTCTCCAAGGAGATCCAAATTATATTTTGCTAGCAGCCGAACACAATAATCGCCTTTATGTAGTCGACGGAAATGCTGCACAAAGTGTGCATCACAACCTAGCTCTTCTTTGGTAGACTTTATTATTGGTTCGATGCAATTTTCTACCTCCCAAAACCTCCGAAGAAGCACCTCAAGCCGATCCTCTGGACTATTATCCTCAGCAGCTACGGGCCGAGCGCGAGAGACCACCAACGAGGAACCTTTTAAACGCGAACAACCTCCAGACACAACCCATCCTAAACGCGTTTTCTGAATTGAAGGCAATCCTGGCAGTAGCTTGACCTGACCAACACACAGGAGTTCGAAAAACAGACTTGCGCCAATTAGCAGATCGACGCGCTGCGGCTTATGAAACTCCAAAGCTTGGCTGTCGACCGGTTTTGCTAGAGGCTACAATAGCAGTGGTGAGAGTTGAGTAATCCAATGAGCCAGAGTGCAGGCTAATGTTGACAGAAAATCCATCCGTGACGAAGCTAGAGTCGCCTATTCCCGAGACTGCAGTCGATGATTACATTTTTCGAAGCTGAAACTGATTCGCGAAACGAGAAGTTATTAGATGCAACTGGGAGCCGGAATCCAGCAACGCTCGGCAGGGAACTAAAACTCCGGAACGATTTTTGACTAAGACCGTGGCCGTGGCAAGTAAAACAACACCATTCCTGAGATCTTGGGCAATAAGGGCAGTCGCGGTAGCCGCTGAAGTAGAGGGCTCTGTGGTATGCTCAGACGGCGTAGACTCAGACAGCGCAGACTGAGATGGAGTATACGGCGCTGATTTCCCTTGGACTGCGGTATCTTCAGGGCTACCAAAATGAAGGAGGGTATAGTGTCTACCCCCGCAGGTACGACAGTTGCTCGAGGTGCACTGAAGTAATCGATGCTCTGTTCTGAGCCAATTTATACACAACGAAAGCCGCTTGGCTTCTTTATGGCGATTTGTGGGGGACAGCGCTTTAAACTTCTGGCAGTGCTGGACCTCGTGAGCACCATCGTTGCACAGCGCGCAGCGTGCTACGGTTTGGTTCGTTGTAACCAATGTGGACCTAGAATTATTATGCTTTCTACTTCTGCCCACCTGATTGCTCAACGCATAGCTTGCCATAGAAAAGTCCATCGTCTCCAATGATCTGCATCGCTGCTCCAAGAACGAGGCCATAGATTCCCACGACGGAATTAAGTTTGCGAATGCGGGGTCGTTGAATCGTTCCTCCCATTTCTCTTGGCTCGCTGGATCCAGTTTTCGGAGAATTTCATGCACGACAATGCATCCTGCGATCTGCTCAGTGGTGCCCAAACCCTGGAGCGCGCGCATATGTGAATTTAACTTGTCTGAAAGCTCCCGAAGCATGACCACTGACCCAGGTTCCACAGCCTGGAGCGCCAAGATCTCATTGATGTGTGCCTGAAAGACCAATCGCCGATTATTGAATCTGTTTTCCAACAAATCTAATGCCACAGCATAATTGCCATCTGAGATTTCCAGCGACCGAACAGTCTCCAATGCCGAATCCCGCAGACAGGAACGCAAATGCTGGAGCTTTTCTTTAAGTCCGGATGGCTTTCGATGATGGTGGCAAACATTGAATAAAAGTCCGTCCAGTTCGCATACCCGCCGCTAAACGTCGGCAATTGTATAGGAGGCAGGGATGGTACTTGTCTACGGTGAGGTAGAAATTGCGAGCCGGCAAACTCAACCATAGTGTTTCCTCCAGCCCAGGTAGAATGAAACGGCATGCGGCCGCTACTCTTAGCCATTTCCCTTATAATCGCCGCCTCCAGCGAGCTGGAAAGTGACTAAAAAATGTCACACAAACCTCTGTGAATTTCGCTTCGATCCAATTCCTCAAGCTCGCCCTGAAACATCTCAAATTTGCCGATCAACTTCTCGACTTTCTCTTGCTTTACCACGAGCATGTAGTAGTCATAGTCCGACGACTCATTCTGCCAAGCGGTAGCTAACCTTTTTATTTTCTCGCATAATTCCGTTGACTTAAGCTTCAAAAAAGACACCCTGTTTTGCTCACTGGTCATTGGATTTTCGTTAGCAGCATTAATTTCCATGGTAGCGGCAGCGTTAGCAGGAAGACCAACGTCTCTAGCGGGAAGATGATCGCAAAGAGTAACACGAGCAATAGACGATAATAACCGAGCACAGCAAGCGAACAGCTATGTACGAACTGTATATACAAAGGCGACCGGTGTAAGAAACGTTTCTTGCGGGAAGATGATCGCAAAGAGTAACACGAGCAATAGACGACAAGAACCGAGCCCAGCAAGCGAACAGCTATGTACGAACTGTATATACAAAGGCGACCGGTGTAAGAAACGTTTCTTGCGGGAAGATGAACGAAAAGAGAAGCGCAAGCCAACAGTTACGTGCACTACCGAATATGCAGGGGAGGCCGGTGTATATATGTATGGATAACTTATGTGGTCGGTGACACTGGTTGAGATGGCAATTAGTTTAGACCTTTGAATGCTATATTAGTTTGTGATTAAACTGATGGATTAATTATTGCACAATCAGGTCGGGGTCACCAAATGTTAAGCTATTAAGCGCTTTTAATAACAGTTGCAATATTTAATTTAATGAAAGTCGAGAGGGCTTATAAAATTCACAATTTATTTGCACATGTAAGCCAACTTATCGCGTATGTACATATGGGGCGAACGATTGATGCGGGGATGTTACTCCAATAGCTGCAACGATTAACTCAAGACTGACCATGCAAGGGCTAGCGGGCCAAATTGCCGGGCCCTATGCAGCAAGCTTAGACGCGAGCGAGAGCGAAGGATAGCCCGAAAGCGTTAGAGCTGCTCGGGGACGCTGTTAAGCCGAGTAAGAGAGATTGCGATATAAGGAGACGAAAGAATTCCGCTGCATGCGCATATACGGTAGCAAATGATCTTTGCAGTGGGGGCATTGGAAACGACAACACCAAAATGCATTTCCTTTGGGCCGCACCACTGGCAATAATTTAAAATATTTAAGCTGCTTGACCCGACAGATTGCTAAAATAAAATTAGTTTAGAAATGAACCAAGGCTAAATATCTTATATCGGAACCATGCAACCTCGTCTGACGGAGATGTGACCCACCGCAGTCTTTGTTGGAGGGATCCTGACTGTTAATAGCTGGCCCTGAAGGATCATGGTAGGGTGGGCGTTCTCGCCAATGGTCGATACCGCAGCCGAGAAAGATCTGACAGGTGATCTTCTTCGTTTACGTATCCATGCTGATCTGTCCCTTTGACCCCTGTATTCTTATCTCGACCATTTGCCAGAGCTCTAAATGGGTAGTAAAATGTCCTCCATGCCCACACCCCGCCGACCTACTCCCGTTTAGTTATCATCAGCTCCTATAACCTGTACGTCGTAAACTACATAGTCTATAACTCTACTTTGAGCACTCTACTTCACTCCACTCTCTTATCTGAGCGGACCGGGACTTACGCTTCTAAGCACTTGACCTTGATAGTGGCGCCGGTGATAAGCCCGGCTCTCGGTTTCATTTCGGCTGCGATGCAAAACGAGCTGTCGCTATGAGTACTCAAGTCAACGTTCTTCAGTAAAGAGCAGCACCAGTAAAACAAATTAAAAACCAAAAATGGCCAAGATTGCTTTGATCTTCTTCCTATTCGCCCTGTTCGCCGTAAGTGGAGATAGAAGTGGTCGAAAAGGAACAGTGACTGATTGTGGTTTTACTGTTACTCTGCTTTCAGGTGTGCATGTGTGCTCGCGTGCCTCGTGAGGAGCCCACCAAGCCAGTTGAGGCTCAGCTCAACGACCTGCTGGCAAAGGTCAAGGACAACGAGGATAGCGTTAAGGTAAGTCTAGCCGACACTAACAGACCAGACAAAAACGTATGCCTAATTTACTCGATTGCTTCTTCCAAGATAAGGCCAAGGCTGCTGCTGAAGAAGGTCTTGCTGCCTTCCAGAAGTTCTCCAACACTGTGAACGAGCAGATCCAGAAGGCGCCCAAACCCTAAAAATGCAGCTCTAAAGCAACAAATTTAAAAATCAAATCAAAAGATGTGCCCAATAAAGGTTTAAACTACAATTTAATGGTTTTTAGCGTCAGCTCAATAATGCAAAAACATCCACAAACGGAGCTGGATCCGGGTCATGCCAAACAGCCGGTACAGGGCCTGAGGTCCCGCCAAGGGAAGCTCCTGGCGGTTTGCGCACTTGCTGGTTGAATCGAAAATATGGCGGTAGATACGCGGGCGTATGTCGTGCAGCTGCTTGGCGCTGCAGACACTCTGCGGCATCTGGATCAAATGGTCGACCATGAGGGACACTCGTGGGGTAGTCGATAGCAACAGCTGGCCGCTGACGGTGATTTTTTCCCCAGCTCTTTTCAGACGTAGACGCAGCACCCAATCCTCCTCAAAGGCACGAATCGTCTGTGTGGATCGGGACAAGAGATCATCAGAGGTATGCTGCAGACGAGTTCTGGTTCTCCAAAACCTTACCTCAGACTCGAGGGTCCGTGGTTGTAAATCCTCTGAGCGGTGTATCCACTTCATTTTCAAGGTGAAAAATTCCACCCGGCTAGCACTCAGCACCCGATGGAGCTGCAACACGGGCTTTTGGGCCCCAAGCTCCTTGTCCTCGACATGCAGCAGAATATCTAGGATCTCCTTTCCCTGCTTCTGGGGAAACCCACAGTCGGAATCATGTGAGACGCTGTCCTTGTAGGGGCCCTTCCAGGAACAGCCCAGGCAGTGGTACTTGCAGCAAACCACACGCCCCTCACAAACGAACTCCAAGTGTCTTGAGAGATCTTTCCTATCTGAGAACTGGTCATTGCAGCTGGGGCAGCTGATGGGTAGCTCACAGAGGGTCTGGCGCACCACTAGATTCTGCTCCTGATCGTAGTTTCTAATGAGCGATCGACAAATGGGGCAGCAGGAACGCGTGTTATTGAAGATGGCAACAGCCAGAACGGCGGTCTTGCAATCCTCACACATGATATGCCCATGGCTGCACTGATAGAAGTCGTGTGGTTGTGGAACCTCGCGGCACACAACGCACACCAGTATGTTATGCAGTCGCTCGCGAAGATTGGAGACGCCACCACCCGAGGACCCGCCGACCTCACCCTCACTGCTGTCCATAGTAGTCGAAATCTCATTCAAAGTACTTTCATCTTTAATTGCAACATCTGACAATCGCTGCCTCTTGGCGGCTGGGGGCTGCTCGTTGTTGTGACTGGGGTTGGCATTCGACATTCTGAAGGGTATTTCAGCCAGCAGCCTCGGCCTGGCTTTACAGTATGTGTGCGTGCTTTATTCAACAATTCTGATTGCCTGTTGTTGCAGAGTGAACTGATAGTCTGGTGTAAAGTACGAGCACAAGGTTACGAGTTTTCCAAGGCCAAGCTGGTTCCCTGAAAATTATAAATTTCAAAACAGAGGATACACTCAGAGAAAAACGGCATAGTAGGCACCCATGAATAGTTTAATTTAATGGAATGCACTTTGATCTACACATAAATGTATTCAAAAATATTTTTAATGCGGCCCAAGGCGTTCAGTGGGTCTGGTGGGGTGGTGTCTCGGTGGGCTGGTGGGGTGAAAAGTAACCTCTTTGACCGCCAAAGTGCTCTGCTATCGCAAACAAGATTACGGTGCCTATTAGTCCATGTGTCATGTCAAATTAGATTTGTTGCTGACATGTTTTTATACCCGATACTCAAAATGAGTATTGGGGTATATTAGATTTGTGGTGAAAATGGATGTGTGTAACGTCCAGAAGGATTCGTTTCCGACCCCATAAAGTATTTATATTCTTGATCAGCATCAATAGCCGAGTCGATTGAGCCCTGTCTGTCTGTCCGTCCGTCCGTCTGTCCGTCCCCTTCAGCGCCTAGTGCTCAAAGACTATAAGAGCTAGAGCAACGATGTTTTGGATCCAGACGTTTGTGATATGTCACTGCTACAAAACTATTTCAAAACTTCGCCCCGCCCACTTCCGCCCCCACAAAGGACGAAAATCTGTGGCATCCACATTTTTAAAAATACGATAAAACCAAATCGTAGAGAATGACCATATCTTTTAGACTGCAGAATCTGAATTGGATCGTATTATTATTATAGCCAGAATCAAGAAAACAATTTCATTTTTTCTCCTAAAAACTGTGATGGACCTATTTCAGGCTGAGGCAAGCTCAGTCACGTCCAGGGTCAATCCACAAGAAATTTGTGGAAATTGGATGGAACCTTAAGGGCGTCGTCAGGGGCGGTCTATCGTAGAGAGGTGGATCGGGGCTAGAATGGGCGTCGCTCGTCGTGTATACGAAACGGCTGCGTGGACTCGGGGCGGGGTGGCGTCGGTGCCTCGACTAATTGGGGTGAACTTATGCAATCGGGTGTTTTTACTTTGATAATTCGACACTTTATTGTAATTCTTAGCAGTTTAAATGAACTTATTTTAATTGGTCGCCGATGTCTTCTTGCGAGTTCCGGGTACCGCGTCTGTACTCCGGACCGGGTCTCTGCGTAAGTTTCTGGTACACCGTCTGTAAGCTTCTGGTACACCGTCTGTACTCTGAGCCGGGTTTCTGCGTAAGTTGCTCTTTGGTTATCGTCGCCGTCTTTTTATAGACCCGTATTGCTGGGTCGGCGGGTTTGACAAATGCACTTCCGCGTCGCGGTGCACTTTGCCGTTCTTGGTGATCGTCGCAGATTTTCACGGCGTCGACTTTCCTCCGTCGATGAACCCGGAAGACCGCACTTGGCCGATGGCTTGGCCTGGAGTGGGGAAAGTTCGCGTGACCTGATGTCTTTGGTCATCGGTGGTTGCTTGCGGAGTGGGGCGTTGGTTGCGGGGTGTGGTGCGATGCTCTCATTATAAGTCGGGGGACGGATTGTATCGAAACCGTTTAGGTTCGTTACAAAACAAAACGACATTCGGGGCAGTCGGGGTCGGGCAAACAAATAGCTGTGAAAAGTGGATTTTTCTCCACGCCATCGGAGCGTATCGGAAGCAGGATAAGGCTATGGTGGATAATGCCAAATTGTTGCTTAGACACTTTCGATACGAGTACGAGTACTGACAAACATCCGTGAACCGCTCCTTATGTAAATACGAGTATACATATGTACCTATATAAATATGTATATATTGAGTATAAATAGATCGATTGGCATTTCTGTGTGCAATTCCTATGGCATTTGTTAAGCTATTAAGCGTTTTTAACAACTGTTGCAATTTGAAGTTAATGAAAGTCGAGAGGCTGTTTATAATTCACAATTTATTTGCATATGTAATCCAACTTATCGCGTATGTACATATGGGGATGATTGGGGCGAACGATTGATGTGAGGATGTTAGTCTAATAGCTGCGACGATTAGCTCAAGACAGCCCATGCAAGGGCTGACGGGCCAAATTGCCGGGCCCTATGCAGCAAGCTTAGACGCGAGCGAGAGCGTATTATAGCCCGAGAGCGTTAGAGCTGCTCGAGGACGCTGTTAAGCCGAGTCCGAGAGATTGCGACATAAGGAGACAAAAGAATTCCGCTGCATGCGCATATGCGGTAGCAAATGATCTTTGCAGTGGGGGCATTGGAAACGACAACACCAAAATGCATTTCCTTTGGGCCGCACCACTGGCAATAATTTAAAATATTTAAGCTGCTTGACCCGACATACTCCCCCCGTTGGAAGCCTGACTTTCAACAGCATCTTTAAGGGGCAGCAGGCACAGCTTGTTGACGGCGCGCTTGGTGATTCCAGATGACGTCTTCAGCACAGCAACTCGGGCAACGCCATCTCGTCCAGGCAAAAGCTCGACCACTCTCGCCAGTGGCCACTTCATGGGAGGAAGATTCTCATCCTTGACAAGAACCAAATCTGCGACTGCTAAACTTTGAGCGCTGCTGCAGTGACGTTATGTACTCCGCCTTCCACCGGGACCAAAAGAGCTGCTGCAGGTACGAAACGCGCTGCCAGCCGTCCAGGCGATCGAAGTTTAGCTGCGTGACGTCAGGCTCAGCGAACGAAGCAGGAGGGCCACCATTCAAGAAATGCGCTGGAGTTAGAACATCTAGATCGGCAGGGCTCTCTGAAATTCAAACTAAAGGTCTTGAATTAATCACTGCCGTGATGTGGCACAACAGCGTCCGCAGCTCGTCAAATCCAAGAACCGAGTTGCCTATCGCACGGTAGAAGTGGTACTTGGCCGTCTTCACTGCAGCCTCCCATAGACCACTAAAATGAGGGGAGCGCGGAGGAATGAAATGCCAGTCTATAGCCTCGACCAAGCAAAAATCCAGCAGCGCCTTCTGATGGTCATCGCTGAGGACCAGGCACTTTAATTCCATCAGCTCATTCTTAGCGCCGACAAAATTGGTTGCGTTGTCTGACCAAATTTGCCGCGGCTTTCGTCTGGTACATATGAAGCGCTTTAGTCCATGTAGAAAAGCAACTGTGGATAAGTCCTTTATAAGCTCCAGATGAACAGCCTTGGTAGCGAAACAAATGAAGACGCAGACCTAGCACTTGATTGGAGCCTTGTTGCGTGCCTCCGGTTTGTAGAAAAACGGCCCACAGAAGTCCACGCCTGTGATCTCAAAGGCATGAGAACCATCGAGCCGCTCCTTTGGAAGATCCGCCATAATATGCTCCAACACCCTGGGCTTCAGTCGAAAGCATCTTACGCACTTGTTTACTGCCTTGTTTACCGTCTTCCTCCCCCCAATAGGCCAATATTGGGATCGAATTAGTCCAAGCAAAGCTCGAGGACCAGCGTGCAGATTCCGCTCATGAAAATGGGAGATTATTGCAAGAGTCAGTGGATGGCTGCTGGGCAAGATGATGGGATGACGGCCATCAAAATCCAACGAAGAGTTTTTCAGTCGACCATCTACCCTGAGAAGTCCAAACTGATCCATGAATGGCGATAACGATGCGATTGAGCTCGATGAGGAGACTGCTCCCCTTGCCCGCAGTGACTTCATGTCCTCCATAGCTGAGTACGCTGGACTAGTCGTAGCAATACCTGGGTTCCATGTTCAATGTCTGAGACAGTGAGTCCGGGGCGCCGAATTCGGTTGCAAAACTTGTGAATGTATCCGAAAACGCGTTGCTAAGAAGCAAATGAATTCGCATACTTGGAATCAACAATAATGTCCATGTAGGGCGATTTGACCAGAAGAGCCTTCCGACGAAGTTCAAGGGCTGGCTGGCTTATCAGGTAGCACAGTGCCGCAAAGAAATGGAGGACCATGAGCCCAAAGAGGTGACTCATTCAGGTCAGTCGGATGAGCCCCTCGAGACAGAATGTCGGCTGGGGTTAAAGCTGTGGGAACATAGCGCCATTCCATTTTTTCGGTCATTTCCTGAATCGTTGACACTCTATTTGCAACAAAAATATTAAATCTTGACGGCTCGTCCCGAATCCAAGAGAGCGCAACGGCAGAATCACACCAACAGTAACACCTTCCCTTGAATACATTCATTCCAGCTATCTCAGATATGAGCGTAGCCAGCAACTCCGCTCCACAAAGCTCCAACTTTGGTACTGTAAGTGTCTTCAAAGGAGCCACACGAGATTTGGCACAAAGTAAGTGACTGCTGAAATGCTGACCCTTGGACACGACATAAATGCATGCACCATAAGCCTCGATGCTGGCATCGCAAAATCCGTGAATTTCCAGCGTAGAGTCTGGAAGGAGCACAAGCCGAGGAAATTCAAGTCGACGAATCTGACCAAAACTTGTGCATATTTCCTGCCACTCGGTGTTCAGTGCGACTGGAAGGCTTTCATCCCAGGACAACTTCTCTTGGCACAAACGCTGGAGAAAGATTTTGGATTTAGTAATTACGGGACAAGCTAGTCCGAGAGGATCGTAGAATCGCGCTATGGATGACAAAACAGAGCGCCTGCAGGAATTCAAAGAAGATTGAAGGGCCGAGAACGAAAATAATAGTAGATCAGAAACCGGATCCCACGCAAGTCCTAAAGTTTTAGGCACATGGCTGCCATCGTCGAACTTCAAAAATGTTTCCTTGTCCTCTTCCGGAACTCCATCCAGCACAGCAGGGACGTTCGAACACCATTTCCTATATCTGAACTGACCTCTTGACAAAAATCCAGTAGTTTGCTCCCTAATCCGGATAGCCTCCTACTGCGAGCTGGCTCCAGATATCAAGTCATCCACGTAGAAGTCACGGCGAAGGATTTCAGCTCCAACTGGAAACGCCATCTGCTCGTCTATTGCCAACTGATGCATCGCTCGCACAGATAGATAGGAGGCAGGCTTCGTCCCATAAGTAACGGTGTCCAACTGAAACACACTCAAGTCTTCTTCCCTGGAGTTTCTCCACAGAATACAGCGTTGAAGCGGATCCATCAAGAACGACGCGAAGCTTGGTCGTAGAACAATCTTCCTTCATGACGCAATGGTGAGGCAAAAAATATCGGCAGTTGCTGATTGACTGGGTAGGAACCTGAGACATATGGCCTAAATCAAGGTACTCCTTTATAAATGCTGCATACTGAGATTTAACATCAGGGCGACGATCTAACTTTCTCTCAAGGGTCAGGAATCTACGAAGCGCTTGATTGTAAGATTCTCCAAGGAGATCCAAATTATATTTTGCTGGCAGCCGAACACAATAATCGCCTTTATGTAGTCGACGGAATTGCTGCACAAAGTGTGCTTCACAATCTAGCTCTTCTTTGGTAGACTTTATTATTGGTTCGATGCAATTTTCTACCTCCCAAAACCTCCGAAGAAGCACCTCAAGCCGATCCTCTGGACTATTATCCTCAGCAGCTACGGCCCGAGCGCGAGAGACCATCAACGAGGAACCTTTTAAACGCGAACAACTTCCAGACACGACCCATCCCAAACGCGTTTTCTGAATTGAAGGCAATCCTGGCAGTAGCTTGACCTGACCAACCCACAGGAGCTCGAAAAACAGACTTGCGCCAATTAGCAGATCGACGCGCTGCGGCTTATAAAACTCCGGATCAGCTAGTGGTATGTTAGATGGAATGTTCCAGTTTTGAGTGTCAATTCCAAAGCTTGACTGTCGATCGGTTATGCTAGAGGCTACAATGGCAGTGATGAGAGTTGAGTAATCCGATGAGCGAGAGTGCAGGCTAATGTTGACCGAAAATCCATCCGTGACGTAGCTAGAGTCGCCTATTCACGAGACTGCAGTCGATGATTACATTTTTCGAAGCTGAAACTGAATTCGCGAAACGAGAAGTTATTAGATGCAACTGGGAGCCGGAATCCAGCAACGCTCGGCAGGGAACTAAAACTCCGGAACGATTTTTGACTAAGACCGTGGCCGTGGCAAGTAAAACAACACCTGTCCTGAGATCTTGGGCAGTAAGGGCAATTGTATAGGAGGCAGGGATGGTACTTGTCTACGGTGAGGCAGAAATTGCGAGCCGGCAAACTCAACCGTAGTATTTCCTCCAGCCAAGGTAGAATGAAACGGCATGCGGCCGCTACTCTTAGCCATTTCACTCATAATCGCCGCCTTCAGCGAGCTTGCAAGTGACTCAAAAATGTCACACAAACCACTGTGAATTTCGCTTCGATCCAATTCCTCAAGCTCGCAGTGGAACATCTCAAATTTGCTGATCAACTTCTCGACTTGCTCTTGCTTTACCACGAGCATGTAGTAGTCACAGTCTGACGACTCATTCTGCCAAGCGGTAGCTCACCTTTTCATTTTCTCGCATAAAGACACCCTGTTTTGCTCACTGGTCATTGGATTTTCGTTAGCAGCATTAATTTCCATGGTAGCGGCAGCGTTAGCAGGAAGACCAACGTCTCTAGCGGGAAGATGATCGCAAAGAGTAACACGAGCAATAGACGACAATAACCGAGCACAGCAAGCGAACAGCTATGTACGAACTGTATATACAAAGGCGACCGGTGTAAGAAACGTTTCTTGCGGGAAGATGACCGAAAAGAGAAGCGCAAGCCAACAGCTCCGTGCACTACCGAATATGCAGGGGAGGCCGGTGTATATATGTATGGATAACTTATGTGGTCGATGACACTGGTTGAGATGGCAATTAGATAAGATCTTTGAATGCTATATTAGTTTGTGATTGCACTGATGGATTATTTATTGCACAATCACGTCGGGGTCACCAAATGTTAAGCTATTAAGCGTTTTTAACAACTGTTGCAATTTGAAGTTAATGAAAGTCGAGAGGCTGTTTGTAATTCACAATTTATTTGCATATGTAAACCAACTTATCGCGTATGTACATATGGGGATGATTGGGGCGAACGATTGATGCGAGGGTGTTAGTCTAATAGCTGCGACGATTAGCTCAAGACTGCCCATGCAAGGGCTGACGGGCCAAATTGCCGGGCCCTATGCAGCAAGCTTAGACGCGAGCGAGAGCGTATGATAGCCCGAGAGCGTTAGAGCTGCTCGGGGACGCTGTTAAGCCGAGTCCGAGAGATTGCGACATAAGGAGACGAAAGAATTCCGCTGCAAGCGCATATGCGGTAGCAAATGATCTTTGCAGTGGGGGCATTGGAAACGACAACACCAAAATGCATTTCCTTTGGGCCGTACCACTGGCAATAATTTAAAATATTTAAGCTGCTTGACCCGACAGCATTGTTGTGTGAAATTTGTGAATGCTGTGAATGCTCTTGCTCAGAGCTTTTCTTATGCAAACGCATCGGGGCTCTTACTCATCCTGCCTCGATCTTTGATGTGTGCTCATGTGTGCTTTGAGGTGTTTGTAACAGGTGTAGCAAAATTAGTCACGAATGGGCAAATAGATTGTCCTCAGGCCTCGGAACAGAGAGAAGCCAATGGATGTGTTCGGAAATATGTAACGGACAGTACCGATTCAGGGTAGGTTATCGCTATGGTGTTCGGGTATATCGCATGTAATAACCTTGGGCCAATTATCGCTGCATGGCATAGCATAGTTGGGGTGGGTGCAGGCAAGCTCTAGGTAGGGAACAGCTGAGCTAAGCTTCCGTAAGTGCTGTGCAGCGCATCGCAACGGAGCTTTGGAAGCCGAGCGTTAAGATCGGTAAGCTCTTATTTAAGCAGTGCAAAAGCACCAGAGCGTTCTCTTTTGAAAATTTGAATATGTGCAGCCGGTGATTATCTCCGCGTCGGTAGCAAATATATATCTAAATCGACCACGTCCAAGCACCACAAAAAGAGAAAGGAAGAAAAAAAACCCAAATAACTCCCACAAAGACAAACCGAAACCGAATAAAACGGAACTGTGAAAATCCCACGCGGAGTGCGCTTCGCAAAAATCGGGCTAAATTAATAGCCGTGCGCCGAGAAAACTGGCAAGTGCATATTTGCCTCGCCTCGCCACCAAGTGTCTTTTTTTGTTGCAAACCCGTGCGTCACACAGCTCTGCCAGGAGCGAACCACACTCGTGTCTCCGTGGAAAAGTCGGAAAAACGGTATGTTAAAATGCCCTGTAGGGAAAAATTAGATTTTTTCTTAGCCCTCGCGGTTTTGTTGCGCTTCGCCCATAGGGCCCTGGCCACGAGCGGTAGCCCACCCAGCTCTCCCAAACTTCTGCCCCCCCACACCAAACTCCCACCCTTGACGGGAGTACTCTTCGGGAGTCGACCTAGGTGTGGGGCCGCGATTCTTTTTCTCCTTTGGAAATCGGTGGAACGTCCACCTGCCCGGCTACATAACCTCCACCGGATATCCCTTACGTACGCGCATAGAGGGCATAGAGATCACCCCCCCTCCCCGTTTTCTGAATTGAAGGCAATCCTGGCAGTAGCTTGACCTGACCAACACACAGGAGCTCGAAAAACAGACTTGCGCCAATTAGCAGATCGACGCGCTGCGGCTTATAAAACTCCGGATCAGCTAGTGGTATGTTAGATGGAATGTTCCAGTTTTGAGTGTCAATTCCAAAGCTTGACTGTCGATCGGTTATGCTAGAGGCTACAATGGCAGTGATGAGAGTTGAGTAATCCGATGAGCGAGAGTGCAGGCTAATGTTGACCGAAAATCCATCCGTGACGTAGCTAGAGTCGCCTATTCCCGAGACTGCAGTCGATGATTACATTTTTCGAAGCTGAAACTGATTCGCGAAACGAGAAGTTATTAGATGCAACTGGGAGCCGGAATCCAGCAACGCTCGGCAGGGAACTAAAACTCCGGAACGATTTTTGACTAAGACCGTGGCCGTGGCAAGTAAAACAACACCATTCCTGAGATCTTGGGCAGTAAGGGCAATTGTATAGGAGGCAGGGATGGTACTTGTCTACGGTGAGGTAGAAATTGCGAGCCGGCAAACTCAACCGTAGTATTTCCTCCAGCCGAGGTAGAATGAAACGGCATGCGGCCGCTACTCTTAGCCATTTCCCTCATAATCGCCGCCTTCAGCGAGCTTGCAAGTGACTCAAAAATGTCACACAAACCACTGTGAATTTCGCTTCGATCCAATTCCTCAAGCTCGCCGTGAAACATCTCAAATTTGCTGATCAACTTCTCGACTTGCTCTTGCTTTACCACGAGCATGTAGTAGTCACAGTCTGACGACTCATTCTGTCAAGCGGTAGCTAACCTTTTCATTTTCTCGCATAAAGACACCCTGTTTTGCTCACTGGTCATTGGATTTTCGTTAGCAGCATTAATTTCCATGGTAGCGGCAGCGTTAGCAGGAAGACCAACGTCTCTAGCGGGAAGATGATCGCAAAGAGTAACACGAGCAATAGACGACAATAACCGAGCACAGCAAGCGAACAGCTATGTACGAACTGTATATACAAAGGCGACCGGTGTAAGAAACTGTTAGGCCTGTTAGGCCGAGTCCGAGAGATTGCGACATAAGGAGACGAAAGAATTCCGCTGCATGCGCATATGCGGTAGCAAATGATCTTTGCAGTGGGGGCATTGGAAACGACAACACCAAAATGCATTTCCTTTGGGCCGCACCACTGGCAATAATTTAAAATATTTAAGCTGCTTGACCCGACAGCATTGTTGTGTGAAATTTGTGAATGCTGTGAATGCTCTTGCTCAGAGCTTTTCTTATGCAAACGCATCGGGGCTCTTACTCATCCTGCCTCGATCTTTGATGTGTGCTCATGTGTGCTTTGAGGTGTTTGTAACAGGTGTAGCAAATTAAGTCACGAATGGGCAAATAGATTGTCCTCAGGCCTCGGAACAGAGAGAAGCCAATGGATGTGTTCGGAAATATGTAACGGACAGTACCGATTCAGGGTAGGTTATCGCTATGGTGTTCGGGTATATCGCATGTAATAACCTTGGGCCAATTATCGCTGCATGGCATAGCATAGTTGGGGTGGGTGCAGGCAAGCTCTAGGTAGGGAACAGCTGAGCTAAGCTTCCGTAAGTGCTGTGCAGCGCATCGCAACGGAGCTTTGGAAGCCGAGCGTTAAGATCGGTAAGCTCTTATTTAAGCAGTGCAAAAGCACCAGAGCGTTCTCTTTTGAAAATTTGAATATGTGCAGCCGGTGATTATCTCCGCGTCGGTAGCAAATATATATCTAAATCGACCACGTCCAAGCACCACAAAAAGAGAAAGGAAGAAAAAAAACCCAAATAACTCCCACAAAGACAAACCGAAACCGAATAAAACGGAACTGTGAAAATCCCACGCGGAGTGCGCTTCGCAAAAATCGGGCTAAATTAATAGCCGTGCGCCGAGAAAACTGGCAAGTGCATATTTGCCTCGCCTCGCCACCAAGTGTCTTTTTTTGTTGCAAACCCGTGCGTCACACAGCTCTGCCAGGAGCGAACCACACTCGTGTCTCCGTGGAAAAGTCGGAAAAACGGTATGTTAAAATGCCCTGTAGGGAAAAATTAGATTTTTTCTTAGCCCTCGCGGTTTTGTTGCGCTTCGCCCATAGGGCCCTGGCCACGAGCGGTAGCCCACCCAGCTCTCCCAAACTTCTGCGAAATTTTGAGATACACGTTTTATAGTAAGATCTAACAAGAGTGTGGATAACAAATTTGGTTACTCTAGCCTTAATAGTCTCTGAGATTTTTAAATATCCCCAGATTTTCGTCCTTTGCGGGGGCGGAAGGGGGTGTGGCGAAATTTTGAAACAAATTCGTCTCGGTCCGATATATTAGGAGTGTGGATACCAAATTTGGTTGCTCTAGCTTTTGTAGTCTCTGAGATCTAGGCGCTAATGTTTTACTCTAAGCAAAGCCGCCTATGCTACGTGTGTGTTAGAGAGAGACAGGGCGAGAAAAAATGAAATTGTTTTCTTGATGCTGGCTATAATAATAAAACGATCCAATTCAGATTCTGCAGTCTTAAAGATATGGTCATTCTCTACAATTCTACGTAATTGGTTTTTTCATACGTTTAAAATTGTGGATGCCACAGATTTTCATCCTTTGTGGGGGCGGAAGTGGGCGGGGCGAAGTTTTGAAATATTTTTGTAGCAGTGACATATCACAGAAGTCTGGATCCAAAACATCGTTGCTCTAGCTCTTATAGTCTTTGAGCACTAGGCGCTGAGGGGGACGGACAGACGGACAGACAGACAGACAGACAGGGGTCAATCGACTCGGCTATTGATGCTGATCCAGAATATATATACTTTATGGGGTCGGAAACGATTCCTTCTGGACGTTACACAAATCCACTTTTACCACAAATCTAATATACCCCAATACTCATTTTGAGTATCAGGTATAACGAGGGGGAACGTTGTGAGTTGCTGCGGACACCGCAACTCTACAGTTATACCCGATACTAAGTCAGTATGGCTCTCCTCCGGCAGACGCAGCTAATATTAAACGACACGACAAATAGTGCGTGCGAGAGAGACAGAAAATCAGTCTGAGCGTGACGTCGGGCGCTGCGTAGCCACTGCAAATTGATTTGTTACTTTTGGCTATAAAAATTATCTGATCTTATCCAGATTCAGCAATCTGATAGATATGGTCATTATCTATAATTCTGCGTTTTTAGTTTTCTCGAATGTGCAATATTGTGGATGCAACAGATTTTCGTCCTTTGTGGTGTCGGAAGGGGGTAGGGCGAAATTCTGAGATATACGTTTTATAGTGAGATCTAACAGAAGTGCGGATACCAAATTTCGTTACCCTAGCCTTAATAGTCTCTGAGATTTGTGGATCCCCCAGATTTCCGTCCTTTGCGGGGGCGGAAGGGGGTGTGGCGAAATTTGGACACAAAGCGGTCAAGGTCCGATATCACAGGAGTGTGGATACCAAATTTGGTTGTTCTGGCTCTTATAGGTTCTGAGATCCTTGAACTCATATTTTGCAATTGGCAAAACCGACCATGAAACCTGTGTGTTAGAGAGAGACAGAGCGAGAAAGAATGAAATTAATTTCTTGATTCTGGCTATAATAATTATGCGATCTGGTTCAGATTTAGCACTCGAGAACATATAGTCATCCTCTACGATTCTGCGTTTTTGGTTTTATCGTATCTTTAAAAATGTGGATGCCACAGATTTTCGTCCTTTGTGGGGGCGGAAGTGGGCGGGGCGAAGTTTTGAAATATTTTTGTAGCAGTGACATATCACAGAAGTCTGGATCCAAAACATCGTTGCTCTAGCTCTTATAGTCTTTGAGCACTAGGCGCTGAAGGGGACGGACAGACGGACGGACGGACGGACGGACAGACGGACAGACGGACAGACGGACAGACGGACGGACGGACAGACGGACAGACGGACAGACAGACAATGGCTCAATCGACTCGGCTATTGATGCTGATCAAGAATATATATACTTTATGGGGTCGGAAACGATTCCTTCTGGACGTTACACACATCCACTTTTACCACAAATCTAATATACCCCAATACTCATTTTGAGTATCGGGTATAAAACAAAAATTTTATAAAATATGCCACTGCGACATTGTCCTCAGCGAAACAATCCGGTGAGTTCGGACAACTTTTGCGGCATTTGTTGCTCCAAATGTCCAATACTCAGCCGTGTTTTTGTACTCCTTGCAATCACGTTTTCCATAAAGCATGTCGGGAAGAATGGTTCCCTCATCACGATGATTGTCCGAACTGACCCCGGAAAATGGACATTTTCAGCAAGAGACGGGAAAGGTATCCGAGGGAAATGGCAATAATACCCAATTGAGCCAAATTCCAACGGTAGGTTCAGTCCCGGTTGAACGAACCACTAGGCCAACTCGTTCCAAAAGAACTCGAGCACCAGCCAAAAAGCAGGTCCCGAAGTTTCCGCCAGGTCGATCTTCCGATCCGGAAGTAGTGTGTTTGTCGGGATTGGATGCTAGCCATAGCTCCAACCAGACTGAAGCTCCGTCAGCTAATGTCGCCACTCACTCTAGCCCTCACGCCACTCACTCTAGCGCCCTCCAATCCAGGGGTTGGACTTGGATGTCCTCCAACAGATAATTGAGAGCACTGTGGCCAGAGCCATTTCCACCTTGCGGATTCAGCCGCCAGCGAGTCCGCAGGAAGGGTATGCGAGGCCAAATATTCCCACACCAGGTTCATGTATAACCGGCAGTTCTAGCCTGCGAACGGCCGAGACGGCCGACATTATGCAAAAGTGGAATGTTCCGTTTGATGGTTCCGACTGGTTCTCAAGCCCAACAAAGTCCGTCTGTATCTCAATGCTCGACGACTGAATGAAGTCACCCGTAAGGATGCCTACCCATTACCAAGTATCGATGGTATTTTTGGCCGGTTGCCCAAGGCAAGTATCATAACCAAGCTGGACCTAAAAGATGCTTATTGGCAGATCGAACTCGCTGAGGATTCCAAGTCACTAACTGCGTTTACGGTCCCGGGAAGGCCGTTATATCAGCTTAAGGTTATGCCTTTTGGCCTGTGGAACGCTCCATCCACTATGTGTCGTTTGATGGATGAGATCATTCCCCCGGATTTGCGCTACTGCGTCTTTGGATACTTGGACGATCTAAGCATCGTATCAGCAGATTTCTCTTCCCATCTAGCAGTGCTGGTACGACTCGCTGAACAGTTCAGAAAAGCCAACCTGCCTCTGAATATTAAGAAGAGTCAGTTCTGTGTCAACAGCGTAAATTATCTTGGATACGTCATCAGCAATGGAGGTATTTGCACTGATCCCCCTAAAGTAGCTTGTATAGTGAACTGGCCGCCGCCGAGGAATCTAAAACAGTTCATCCAGAACTTCTCTGAGCTATCCTGTCGTATCACCGAGCTTCTTTCCAACAAAAAGAAATTTATTTGGACCCCGGAAGCACAAGTCGCAATGGACTCTTTAAAAACCGTTTTGACTTCTGCTCCAGTGCTCGAAAACCCAGACTTCGAACAGAAATTTTTCCTCCACTGTGACGCTAGTGATTTTGGTGTAGGAGCCGTGCTCGTGGAATTGGTGGATCTGCAGGAAAAGCCAATAGCGTTTATGTCGAAAAAACTAAACTAACTATAGCGTTACGGAGCGCTAGTGCTTGGCCGTAATTCTGGCCATCGAAAAGTTCCGTTGCTATCTGGAACTGCAGGAATTCGAAGTGGTTACTGATCATTTCAGTTTGTTGTCGCTTATGCGCCAGCAAAACTTGTCGGGGAGGTTAGCTCGATGGATTTTTAGATTGCAGCAATTTAAATTCTCGATATCGCACCGAAAAGGAAAATTTCTACGATTGTACATAGATCTGCTTGGACCTTATCCACGCAGCAAAAAGGGGCATGTTGGTTTGCTAATTGTTTTAGATCAATTCAGTAAATATCATTGGCTACACACCCTGAAGAAATTTACTTCCGTAGTAATCCAAGAATTTCTGCTAAAGCAGATCTTTCATGCATATGGTGTGCCTGAAACTATCGTTAGCGACAATGGAAAACAATTCAAAGCTACGGAATTCAACGCATTCTTGACACAGCTAGTAATTAAACATATGTACACGGCATTATACTCTCTGTTCAGGCCAGCAGTAAACAATTTCCGCGCACTGTGCCAACTCCGTGCGCCCCGGTCACAACTCGCTCTCGCGCGCTCGGAGGGGCGCTCGGATCCACAATCCACGATCCACTCGGCGCTCACGGCAGCAAAAGCATCATAAGGCATAGAGTTAGTTAGTAGACGTTTTCACCCCCGCTTCAACCTGTCGACATACCGCGCGAATACCCAATAACTACATGAACAATATATATATATATATATACAACGAAACCCATCGGCCTTTCCTTTCTGTGACGACTGCTAGGAGTTTAAACTGGAACATACACCTCGCCGTTGGATAATTGAACCTCGATCCGCCCCACTACAAACATTGGTCCTTCGAGCCGGATCTTCGCCTTCCCCATAAGGAGAAGCTCACCCCAGCCAGCATCAGCGGATCGCTCCAAGTTCAAGATAAGTACTCTTCGATTGTGCCTAACAACAGTGCAGTGATTTTGTACATACATATGTATATACATAGGTATTTATTTCTCGCTCTAGCTGCAAATTAAACCATACCTCGTTCTGCCAACGGTTGTGGCTTCCTACTTCTCCAAAGGTTTAATTTGATCCGAGCTAACTCCTGCGTTCAGCTTCCGATCCAGTGTAAATAATATTCTTACCTCTCCCAGCTACCAGCTGAGCTTTCGTTGCTAACATACATACATACATGTAGGAAACGAAGGAAAGAGAGAGACACGAAGCGGTCGTGTTTTCGTCGTGTCGTCGGGATAGAGCAGTAATCGGCTCTGAGAGAGCCGATAGCAAGAGAGAGAGATTAGTCAGTTGTCAGTTCAGCCACGCATCAGACGTACACGCATATAATTAGTCACAAACATACTTGTAAAACTTGGAGCTGTTATAATTTTAAGTCCAACATACTTATCAAATAAATGTTACTCGTTGCCATCAAGCAACTTAAACTACTACAAATTGGGGGCTCGTCCGGGATAAGCCCAAGACAACAACATTTGCAAGTGAGATTTGTGCGTGTATTTGGAAATTTTGGCGAACACGAGACTGGTGACACAAGAGATCGGTCGCGGTGCGAAATTGAATTGCAGTCTGGCCTATAAGTGCGAGAGAGACACTTGTCGAAGAAGGCGAATTAGTGTGAGCAGACATTCAAGAGAGCTGGAGCGACAAAACTACGGCAGACGGCAGCAAACACAGCAAGAATCAAAACCTTCGTTGTTGTTGTTGTGCATTGCGTCTGAGAGGCTAGAGCTACAAGGAGACAAGCGGCACAGAGACGACAATCTGAGCGCGTTCGTTCCAAAGAGAGCAGAAGCGACAAAACGACGGCAGACGGCAGCAAACACAGCAAGAATCAAAACCTTCGTTGTTGTTGTTGTGCATTGCGTCTGAGAGGCTAGAGCTACAAGGAGACAAGCGGCACAGAGACGACAATCTGAGTGCGTTCGTTCCAAAGGAAGCAGAAGCGACAAAACGACGGCAGCAAACAGCAAGAATCAAAGAACATTGATTGTTGTTGTGTTGCACTGCGTCGGACGGAGACTACAACTACAAGAAGAGACAAGCAGCAAGGAGACGACCATTTTGTAACAGCAGAAGCAGCGACGATTCGGGAAGCGACAACAAGTTAACGGCGAACAGCGAGAGCAAGGCAAGGCAACAAAGAGAGGACGGCAACAGCGACATCGACAGGCAAGCGAGATCTGGATGTGGTGGTGTGTGTGCGTCAAATTTGGAGTCTGGAAAGTACTGCGCAGAAGCGAGAGTTAACAAGGGTAAACCCATAGTAAGGTGAGCGTTAACAGAGAAGCGATCGTTAACAGTGACGACTTTAAAGGCGTTTTCGAAATCGATGTTAACTGGAAAATTGTTAACAGGCCAGCAGTAATAAGGTTGTTTAAGTTGATTTAATTACATTTTCTTAGATATAAGCTAATATCAATTATTTTGTATTTAAATCGTCACGATGCAAGTTGAAGAGATAATGACACTGAGAGTCGCAGATTTGCGAGAGAAGTTAAGAGAGCTTGCGTTGCAGACGACGGGACGAAAGCGCGATTTGCAAGATAGACTATTAATACATCACGGCTTTCCAGTTGAGGATGAAGAAGAGTCAGAGAATGAGTCCGTAGTAACAGCAGTGGATGATACCGTAGCAGTTCAACCAGGTACGCGACAGGCAGAGTATAAATCTTGGTTTACGCTAAAAGACGTGGAAGGTAGTGTGTCACAATTTTCTGGTTCTAATAACCCCGACATCAATCAATGGATAGAGGAATTAGAAGAATGCGCAGCTACTGTTCAATGGAGTCAATTACAATTATTCATTTATGCCAAGCAGTTGTTAGTTGGTGCAGCAAAATCTTTCGTTCGTAGTTTGCGTGATATTCGTAACTGGAATTCGTTGAAGGCAACTCTGTTGGATGAGTTTAGTGTTAAACTGTCGTCCGTAGAAGTACATAGAATGTTGCAAAAGCGCCAGCAGAAAAAAGGAGAGTCGTTGCATGAGTTTTTGTATGCGTTAATGGAGATAGCCAAGCCAATTAAACTAGATGATGAGAGTTTAATCGAATATTTTGTGGATGGTATACCAGACGCTAGGGCAAGTAAGGCAATGCTGTACCAAGCTAGAAACTTAAAGGAGCTTAAATTTCATATCGATGTTTACCAGAAAGCTAGAGGCGGATCCAAGCCGATGAGTAAGAATTGGCCGCTGAGTAATAAAAGTGAGAGTTCGGTGAAAGGGTCGATGGCAGAGAATTTAAGGAAATGTTTTAAGTGTGGAGACAAATCGCATTTGAGGAAAGATTGTCCCAAAAATGATTTTTGTTGTTTCAAATGTGGCCAACCAGGACACCGTGCTGCAAGCTGTAATGTCAAGGTCGAAACCAGACAAGAAAAGAGATCGAATACGAACATTATTCGAGATAAGGAAGTCGTTGATAAGCCGTCAGGTATTTTCACTCCATCAGGTTTGGAATTAAAGGATATTAAGTACGCGAATTTGGTATTCCAAGGTTTGATTGATACTGGAGCAGATTTGTGTTTAATTCGCAGGAGGGTATTTTTGAAATTTGGAAATCTTGAACTGATCGGCCAGGAGAAATGTTTAACAGGTATTGGAGATAGTCAAGTTGTAACTTTTGGTAGCTTTTCGATACCAGTGAAAATCGATGAGATTGAAATGGAGGTAAAATTTCATGTCATTCCAGACGTGGATATTGGTTTTGAAGCCATTTTAGGAAGGACTATTCTGGATCATGTGGACATGCAAGTTTCTAAGACAGGAACAACATTTGTTCGTAGAGTTTGTGGCGAGGATAAAGATAAGAAACTTGATCAGGTAGCATCGTCCTCATGCGTGGAATTGTTTAATGAATATAAAGGCATTTTCATGTCAAGTATTGACGAAGTTGAGAAGGAGTTTTCAATTGATGTTGGTCATCTCAGTGAAGCACATGCTAGAGAGGTTAGGGGTATGGTAGGAAAGTACCAACCTCAGAGAAATGTAGAAGCGCCGATAAAAATAAAAATTGTATTAGTGGATGAGATACCAGTTTTCCAGCATCCGAGACGATTACCGTTGTGTGAACAGGAAATCGTGAACAAGCAAGTGGAAGAGTGGCTGGCTCAGAAGATTATAAAGCCAAGTACATCGGAGTATGCATCACCAGTAGTGTTGGTACCCAAAAAGAACGGTAGCAAGAGACTATGCTGTGATTACCGAAAGCTGAATGAGAAAATAGTTCGCGATAACTTTCCAATGTAACATATGGATACAGTGTTGGAGAAACTGCAGGGTGCAAAGTATTTAACCACGTTGGATTTAACGAATGGTTTTTTCCATGTGCCTGTAGAAGTCGAGTCTCAAAAATATACGTCTTTTGTGACTCATAATGGTCAGTTCGAATTTTTATATGTACCATTTGGAATTTCAAATTCTCCAGCGATGTTTACCAGATTTATAATGGCTGTGTTGAGAGATTTGGTAAAGAATAATGAAGCAGCAGTCTATATGGATGACGTTATTATTTGTAGTCAAGATATTGAAGAGGGTTTGTTAAAGTTGAGAAAAGTACTGAAGATAGCGGAAATGAATGGGCTACGTATAAATTGGAGAAAGTGTCAGCTGATACGACTAAAGGTTAATTTTCTGGGGTATATAATAGAAAAGAATACGATAAGACCAAGTGATGAGAAGACGAGGGTAGTCGAAAAGTTCCCAGTGCCAGTTGATAAAAAAACAGTGCAGCGTTTCATAGGATTGACTTCTTATTTCCGAAAGTTTATTGAGGGTTATGCTGTTATTGCAAAACCATTGACAGATCTGCTGCGGAAGGATGTTAAATTTGAATTTAAGGAGATACATCAGGTTGCATTTGAACAACTAAAGGTAGCATTGATTAGTAGACCTGTTTTAGAAATGTACAACCCGAAGTTGGAGACAGAAATCTATACTGATGCATCAAAATGGGGGTATGGAGCCGTGTTACTGCAAAAGATTTTGGAAGACAGCCAATTCCATCCAGTTCAATATATGAGCCGTAGGACTAAGCCATTTGAAGAGAAATATCCTGCTTATGACATTGAGGTTCTGGCAATTATCGAAGCTTTAGTGAAATGGCGTGTATACGTTTTGGGTATAAAGTTCAAAATTGTCACAGAATGTAATGCATTTACAATGACTATCAAAAAGAAAGACGTTCCTTTGAGAGTAGCACGTTGGGCCATGTACCTACAAGATTTTAATTATGTTATAGAACATCGCTCAGGAACGAAGATGAGGCACGTTGACGCGTTGAGTCGTGTATCTTGTTTTATGGTGACCAAAAGTATAGCTCATCGTTTGAAAGAAGTTCAGCTAACCGACGATTGGGTTAAGGCTGTTAAAAGTATTGTGGAGGACAAGGAATATGAGGATTATTATATTCGGAATCAGATTTTGTTTAAGGATCCGGATAAGGAGCTTATCGTAGTGCCAGCTCAGTTGGAAAATGAGATTATATCAATAGCACATAAGCAAGGACATTTTTCAGTTAAAAAGACACAAGATATCATTGAAAAGTCGTATTATATTCCGAAGTTAAAAGACAAAGTATGGCGCGTAATAAATAGTTGTGTCGAGTGTATCATTGTCAATGAAAAGACAGGAAAACGTGAGGGTTATTTGCAACCAATAGACAAGGGTGATAGGCCGTTACAAACGTATCACATTGATCACGTTGGACCAATGGAAATGACTAAAAAACAGTACTGGTTGTCGTTGATGGATTTTCTAAGTTTGTTTGGTTATATTCTACACGTAGTACAGGTGTTGAAGAGGTCGTTAAGTGTTTGGAAATTCAGGGGACTAGTTTTGGTAATCCGAACAGAATAGTGACGGATAGGGGTGCAGCGTTTATGTCCAATTTGTTTCGTGAATATTGTGAGAGAGAGAAAATACAGCATTTAATGATTGCCACAGGCGTTCCACGTGGGAATGGTCAAGTCGAAAGGATGCACAAGATAGTGGTGCCTATGTTGTCGAAATTGTGTCAGGGTAATTCCGGTAGTTGGTATAAGCATCTAGGAAAAGTACAGCAAATGATCAACAGTGTTGAGCCGCGAAGTACCAAGGTAACACCTTTCAAGATATTGACTGGGCTAGACATGCGTATAGGAATGGATCCAAAAATAAAAGAAATATTGAAAGAATCACTTATCGAAGAGTTGAACAAGGACCGCGAAAAAATTAGAAAGGAAGTAGTTGAAAACAGCAGGAAAACAAGAAGAGTTTTGACTTAAAAAGGAAACTAGATAGACAGTATGAGGTTAATGAGCTAGTAGCTATCAAGCGTACTCAGTATGGTACTGGATTAAAGCTAAAAGGAAAGTATCTAGGGCCGTATAAGGTGGTTAGGGTAAAGAATCATGGAAGGTACGAAGTCGAGAAGATTGGGGATACTGAGGGTCCCTATAAGACCTCTACAGTTTCAGAATATATGAAACCTTGGCTAGACCCATCCGAGGCGAATGGTCCGTCAGGACAGCCGAATGTAGGAAACGAAGGAAAGAGAGAGACACGAAGCGGTCGTGTTTTCGTCGTGTCGTCGGGATAGAGCAGTAATCGGCTCTGAGAGAGCCGATAGCAAGAGAGAGAGATTAGTCAGTTGTCAGTTCAGCCACGCATCAGACGTACACGCATATAATTAGTCACAAACATACTTGTAAAACTTGGAGCTGTTATAATTTTAAGTCCAACATACTTATCAAATAAATGTTACTCGTTGCCATCAAGCAACTTAAACTACTACATACATGTACACATCGCAACGCAATCCAAGCGGCTGGCAACAAACATAAAGGCATATTCTTGCAATTATTTTTATACCCGATACTCAAAACGAGTATTGGGGTATATTAGATTTGTGGTAAAAGTGGATGTGTGTAACGTCCAGAAGGAATCGTTTCCGACCCCATAAAGTATATATATTCTTGATCAGCATCAATAGCCGAGTCGATTGAGCCATGTCTGTCTGTCCGTCTGTCCGTCCGTCCGTCCGTCCGTCTGTCCGTCTGTCCGTCCCTATTAGCGCCTAGTGCTCAAAGACTATAAGAGCTAGAGCAACGATGTTTTGGATCCAGGTTTCTGGGATATGTCACTGCTACAAAAATATTTCAAAGAGACTATAAAAGCTAGAGCAACCAAATTTGGTATCCACACTCCTTATATATCGGACCGAGACGAGTTTGTTTCAAAATTTCGCCACACCCCCTTCCGCCTCCGCAAAGGATGAAAATCTGGGGATATTCACAAATCTCAGAGACTATTAAAGCTAGAGTAACCTAATTTGGTATCCGCACTCCTGTTAGATCTCACTTTAAAACGTATATCTCAAAATTTCGCCGCACCCCCTTCCGCCCCCACAAAGGACGAAAATCTGTTGCATCCACAATATTGAGGATACGAGAAAACTAAAAACGCAGAATCATAGATAATGATCATATCTATCAGATTACTGAATCTGTCCGTCTGTCTGTCCGTCCGTCTGTCCGTCCCTATTAGCGCCTAGTGCTCAAAGACTATAAGAGCTAGAGCAACGATGTTTTGGATCCAGACTTCTGTGATATGTCACTGCCACAAAAATATTTCAAAACTTCGCCCCGCCCACTTCCGCCCCCACAAAGAACGAAAATCTGTGGCATTCACAATATTGCACATTCGAGAAAACTAAAAACGCAGAATCATAGATAATGACCATATCTATCAGATTGCTGAATCTGGATCAGATCAGATCATTTTTATAGCCAATAGGAACAAATCAATTTGCAGTGGCTACGCAGCGCCCGACGTCACGCTCAGACTGATTTTCTGTCTCTCTCGCACGCACTCTTTGTCGTGTCGTTTAATATTAGCGGCGTCTGCCGGAGGAGAGCCATACTGACTTAGTATCGGGTATAACCGTAGAGTTGCGGTGTCCGCAGCAACTCACAACGTTCCCCCTCGTTGTTTATTCCGTGCATGCTCAACGTTCCATAGAAATAAAATAACAAATCACTGCGCCTCCTTATTTAACTAATTATACTACCAACAAAATAACGATCCATACATACGGCACATACATATGTATGTATTTATCTTACATATCTATACGTTCGCATTTTAAATTAGCATATTCTTGCACATCTATATAATATACATATTGTATATGTCGGAGATTATGAAATAATTCCAGTATTTTTAAATAAAATAAGTAATCGACTTACAATAAAATTAGTTACTACGATAGCTGTATCGATATATTCAATTATATACAATGTTGCTGATAGCATAGTCTGAGCGAGAGAGAGAGCGTCTCAGATGAGCATGTTGCTAGTGTTGTTGTGGAGAGTCAGTCGAGATTGGACTACGAAAAGAACGCGACGCAAGTGACTTGCTGTGCTACAGCGGTGATACAAAATGGCGGATGAAAATCAAGAGAACGATGTGCCGCATCAGGGTCTTCATGTTCCGACATCAGAAGTGAGATCGGCCTCGCCATCAGACCACTCTGACAAATACTGGCGTACACATCTCGAGGCCCAGAACCGAAATTTCATGGAGCTTATTAAATCAATGCAGGCATCAAAAAATTCGGATGAATAAGCCAAAGTTGTAACCTTGCCAAAGTACAACCCCGACGCTGTAGGTGCAGATGCCGCTGCTTGGTGCAAAACGGTGGATATAATCATGGCAGAGAATCCGCTAGAGGGCAGCGCACTTGTGATGGCACTCAGTGACTCGCTGGAAGGAGGAGCATCACAGTGGCTATCACAGATCTGTTACACAGGAATCAAATGGCCTGCGTTTCGAGATCTATTTGTTCAGCGCTACGAAGGAATAGAGACGCCGGCAGCCATTTTGCTAAACATCTTCAATGGCAGCCCGAAGCCGAGCGAGTGTTTGTCGGTATATGGCAGCCGCTTGGTGACGTCACTGCTATCAAAATGGAAAATGATGACTCTGGAGGAAATAGCAGTGTCTGTTGTGCTTGCTCATACAGACTGCAGCGCTTGATATTAACCACCAATATCAGAACACGTAGCGAATTGGAGCAGCAGTTGCGAGCGTTTGCGTTTGGTAAACGGAGTGATCAGTATACGGCAGATCAAGGTCATGGCACTGAACGAAAGAAGCAAAAATTGACATCGCATATACGGTGCCATTCTTGTGGCAAAGTTGGACACAAAAACTTGACCTTTTAGGGTTTCCGCCCAACCTCCTGAGATGGATTTCTAGCTATCTTTGTTCTAGGTCTCAAAGAGTCCTCTTCAAAAACTCCCTCTCTTTCCCAGTAAAGGTTTCTTCGGGAGTACCACAAGGCAGCCATCTAGGCCCCTTACTCTTCACACTCTTTATTAATGACTTACCTTCAGTATTAACATACTCTCGAGTACTTATGTATGCGGATGATGTTAAACTCTGTGTCCAGTACAAGGACATTTCATTTCATTCTCGCTTGCAATCCGATCTCAATAACTTTCAGTCATGGTGTTGTGCAAACTTGTTACACCTTAATGCCTCGATATGCAAAGTTATGACATTTCATCGTTCTAGCCCTTTGTTGGCTCCTTACACCCTATTTGGTGGTTCTCTTGAGAGAATTACCCTGGTGGATGATCTGGGTGTTATGTTAGACCCCAAGTTAAAGTTTTCCGAACACATTTCTACCATGGTAAATAAGGCCATGAGCGTGCTTGGGTTTATAAAGAGGTGGTCAAAGGAATTTGACGACCCCTATATAACAAAGACTCTCTATACCTCGCTTGTTCGTCCGATCTTAGAATACGGCTCCTGTGTATGGTGCCCTCAGTACAAAGTACACCAGGACCGTATAGAATCAGTACAGAAAAACTTTTTACTCTTTGCTCTGCGGGGCCTTAACTGGGATGCGGGTGTAAGACTCCCATCTTACTCTAGTAGACTACTATTAGTAAACCTCCCATCCTTAGTTAACCGTAGAAAAATGCTTGGTGTGATATTTATGCACAACTTGATCAGGGGTGACATAGACAGCCCTGATCTGTTGAGCCGCATAAACTTCACGATTCCTATTAGACTGACTAGAAATTTTATACCGTTGTTCCTTCCACTTTGTAGATCGAATTATTCCTTGCATGAACCGTTTAGGGTCTTATGCTCGGATTATAATTCCCTCTACCATATTATATCCACCACTAATTCTCTTCCTCTTATTAAATTATTAATCCTTACACACCTTTCTATTAATTAGTAACTGTAGTGGTATTTGTACTTTGATTGCATGCTTAGTTTCTTAGTAAGTTTAGTACTAATTTTCCTCGAATGTTAGTCTAATAGCTATCTTTCTTGCATGTTCGCGTTTGGTTCGGCTACGCACCGCGCGTCATGCGGCAGCGCCCCTCGGTCGGTTGGGCGGGAGGAGGGCTGCGTTTTGCCTGGGATCCGCGCGTAACAGCCTTCTGCTGGTGTCACACGGGCCACTTGACGGTGCAGTAACTGCATCGCCTCTTGAAAGATGCAGTCATTGCATGTCAACGTCCACACTAAAATTGCAGAGTGCCGAAACAGGAGAGCTGGAGAGTGGAATGCGTTCAAAAGTCATCAGACGCACGGCAACACGTCACAGGGTAAGGAACGAGCAGCAGTGACATGTTTTAAGTGTGGCAACCCTGGACATATTGCGTCTGTATGTACGAAAGGTACCTCAGCGTCAAGTAAGAGCAGCACATACGAGAAGCGGGTAGACGTCTGTACCGTGATGGAGCCGAGAGGAACCCTGTATCAGTTTGGTGAGCCCGTTCCATTCTTCTTTGACTCAGGTGCTGAGTGTTCATTATTGAAAGAAAAACTGGCTGAAAAGTTTGCGGGCAAGAGATTGAACAATAAGGTAGTTTTAAAAGGAATTGGGGAAAAATCTATATCATGTAATTTGCAAATCTTATCAACAGTCAAAATTTGTGAATATTCCGTAGAAATCTTATTTCAGGTGTAATGAATGAATGAAAGATAAAGCATGATGTGTTAATCGGCCGCGAGATTAAACATGCAAATAAAACTGTAATGAGGCGTCCGTATAAACTTAGCTCAGAAGAGAAAACAATAGTCAGAGGCAAAATACAGGAACTCATAGCGACTGATGTCATCCGCCCGAGCTGTTCCCCTTTCGCCAGTCCAATGCTGCTAGTAAAGAAGAAAGACGGAAATGATCGACTGTGTGTAGATTATAGAGAATTGAACGCGAATACGATTGCGGATAAGTACCCGCTGCCCTTGATATCTGACCAGATCAACAGACTGCGTGGCAGCAAATTCTTTTCAAGCTTGGATATGGCGAGTGGTTTCTATCAGGTACCCATACATTCGGACTCGATAGAGCGCACAGCATTTGTAACACATAAGTGTCAGTACGAGTTTCTGTCCATGCCGTTTGGCCTGAAAAACGCATCATCTGTTAATCATCATTTAATATAGCCAAGTGTACATTTCTGAAACCAAGCGTAGAATATCTGGGGTTCAAAGTTGAAAATGGCGAATTAAGGCCGAATCCGCGTAAGATAGAAGCGTTGGCTGCTCTGTCGCCACCACAATCTGTGACCCAACTGAGACAGTTTATAGGGTTGTCATCCTACTTTCGGCAATTTGTTCCCAGATTCTCCGAGGAAATGAAGCCATTATATTTTCTTACCTCTAAGAACAGCAAATTTGAGTGGGAACCAAAACATGAACAGGTGCGACAGAAAATTATATCAACGCTAGTTAGCGACTCCGTTCTGATAATCTTCGATCCACAATACCCTATTGAGTTGCATACCGATGCTAGTTCGATTGGCTATGGCGCCATATTGATGCACAAGGTAAATGGCAAACCGAGAGTGATTGAATATTACAGCAAATGCACTACAGCAGCCGAATCAAAATACCACTCGTATGAGCTGGAAACACTAGCCGTGTTTAATGCCGTTAAACATTCTCGCCATTACCTGCATGGCCGTGCTTTTGTAGTGTACACCGATTGCAATTCCTTAAAAGCTAGCCGCCATAAGATAGATTTGTCGCCTCGGGTACATCGCTGGTGGGCTTATCTGCAATCATTTGATTTTAGTGTGGAGTATAGAAAAGGAAATCATATGGCACATGTTGATTTTCTTTCACGCAATCCATTGTCGGTTGAAAAACGTGCGAATGCTGCGAATATAAATGAATTTCGTGTAGAACTAGCGGAAATAACGGATAATTGGCTCTTAGCAGAACAGCAGCGAGATCAAGAGTTAGCAGACGTAGTTTCGAAATTGCAAAATAATGAATTACAGGATGAGATTGCAAGGACATATGAATTGAGAGCGGGTTTGCTGTATAGGAAAATACAAAGAGATGGTCGAACCAGGTGCCTACCTGTAATACCTAGGGCGTTCAGATGGTCAGTCATCAATCACGTACACGAAGCTATAATGCATTTGGGCTGGGAGAAGACTTTAGATAAGGTTTACACACAGTATTGGTTTGAAAATATGTCAAAATATGTGAGAAAGTTTGTGGAAAATTGCATTACATGTAAATTGGCAAAACCGGCCACGGGCAAAACACAAATAGAACTGCATTCCATACCTAAGATCGATATACCATGGCATACGGTACACATCGATATCAGCGGCAAGCTCAGTGGCAAGAATGACCTCAAAGAATACGTGATAGTGCAAGTCGATGCATTCACCAAGTACGTGTATCTTTATCACACTTTGAATCTCGATACAGACAGCTGCATTGAGGCAGTGAAATCTGCCATATCCTTATTTGGTGTTCCCAATCGGATAATCGCAGATCAGGGCCGTAGTTTTGCGAGTAGTGATTTCCGACAGTTTTGCTCTGCACAAAAGATTGATTTTCATCTAATAGCAACTGGCGCTAGTTGTGCGAATGGACAGGTAGAGCGCGTTATGAGTACCATGAAGGCAATGTTGACGGCTGTGGAAACAAGTAAACGATCTTGGCAGGATGCGTTGAAAGATGTTCAGTTGGCTTTGAATTGTACAACGAATCGAGTCACTAAGGCTAGTCCATTGGAAATGTTGATTGGGAAAGAGGCAAGGCCATTGGGTATGATGCCATTTGTAGAAAAAGAAAAGGTAGACGTAGAAGGTGTCAGAACTCGAGCGCGACATGATAGAAAACGCAGAATATGACAAACAAAGATTTGATAAAAATAAGGCCAAAATTGTGAGATTTGGCGTAGGCGACCATGTCTTGCTCAAGTGTGAGGAACGTCACCAAACGAAGTTGGATCCTAAATTTAAAGGTCCATTTGCGATAATTGAAGTTCTTCAAGGTGATCGATATATGTTAAAATCTTTATCAAGTAAGAGAACATTTAAGTATGCTCATGAACAATTACGAGCTTTGCCAAGTGAGATAGTTGCGGCTGAAGTGGATCACCTGCTAGAGGGCATGGATGATGAAGAAGTACCATACACTCCGGCACCAGTGGGTGTGTTGAGATGAATCATACACGAAGGCTACGACTGCACCACGATGGTAACCGATGGCACAAGTGTGTGCTAAGAGAGTGCAACATGGCGTGCGGCGCGGTTGATGTCGCGTGGCGGGGGTCATGAGGGTCTAGAGAGAGACCAGGACGCAAAATGTGCGTGAGAGCGTTGTATTGAGACAGCAAGAGCCTGAGAACGTGGTATGAAGGATGGTGGTGAGTGGTGAGTGACAATCATGAGAGAAGAGTGAGAGAGTGATGGTGCGATTGAAAAGAAGAGAATGTGGCTTTGGTATATTGTAAGAATTCAAAGATAAAGATTGAAGAAACTTATTCTTTGAAATGAGCAATTGAAATTGAACTTGATTGGAAAATAAGTTTAAGTTGAAATAAACAATTGATTAAAAACAAATGAAAGCGAATGTAAATAAAATGTTAAGTTATTTGAGCAAGGGATGGACTACTATGTATTTTGTCGTTAATTGGTATGGCCTGGCCCACGAGGACGTGTGAGCGTCAGGATGGCCGTGTCGCAGATTATGAAATAATTCCAGTATTTAAAAAAAAAAATAAGTAATCGACTTACAATCAAATTAGTTACTACGATAGCTGTATCGATATATTCAATGATATACAATGCATAGTCTGAGCGAGAGAGAGAGCGTCTCAGATGAGCATGTTGCTAGTGGTGTTGTGGAGAGTCAGTCGAGATTGGACTACGAAAAGAACGCGACGCAAGTGACTTGCTGTGCTACAGCGCTGATACAAAATGGCGGATGAAAATCAAGAGAACGATGTGCCGCATCAGGGTCTTCATGTTCTGACATATATAAAACGGTTATCCACCGTTTTACCCGTTGTTTGACATCTCTTCAACCCAAGCCGCGGTACATAGCACTTACAGCCATACATACACACATACAAGCAGATGCAGCGGTGCATTCTTTTCGTTTTTCTTTTCACTTTCGCTTCTCCACCGTTTGCCTGCGTTGTAGTTGTTGGCAGAATATTTTTCGGTGCCGCGCTTGACCGTAACGGAACGCCAAGTGACGCGCTATCCTGCATTTCGGGAGTATATTGTTTTAAACCGACTCTATTCATTGGTATATTGGTATATTGGTACCTCGTGCCTCAATATTATCGTCCATCCTCAATTTTCATTTGTTTGTTGATCGTAGTATTTATATCTATATATTCCGGCCACATATCCACGGTTCGTAGTTCTGAACTTCCACGTAGCCATTTCCGCTCACCTACCTCTGCGACTCTAATGCGCGTTATCGCAGATCCATCAGCAAAACATGCCCACTGTTGAGAAGAAGTCTCGCAAGAAGTTTAAGCGGGTGAGTTCGCTGAGTTTGACCCATCCACCCAGCTCCAACGGCTCAGTCACTACGCCGACATCTTCCCGTCCGGCGCCAGCTGAGCGAGGTCCGACCACGTCCAGGGCTCACGCACCACATGCCTTCGAGGATTTGTTGCTCCCCTCAGGAGTCCCTCGCACGGCTCCTAGCACTATGGCCGCCAGTTCCGCACAGTCTAAGTTTGCCTTGGCTGCAAGCACACTGACCCGCTTCGACCAGAAGCCCAGCGCTCCAGATGCTAGCACACCAACCCGCTCGCTCTCCCAAGTCCATCGAGAACAACTCCGAAGTCTGTGGGCAAAGGTGGACGCGGAGTTCGCGGCCTGTTCGGTGACGATGGCGGAAGAGGATCCAGAGGGTGTAGCTGATGTCCAAGAGATGTACGATGACTGCTAAGCGGTCTACGCGCAATGCCTGGCCGAACTGAACGATCAGTTCGAGCCCCCGACTGTCCCTCACACGCCGCAACTGGCCGTTCAAGGGCCGACTTCCGGCGGTTTCCGCATCTCTCCATGTGACACTGAAGTTTTCAGTGGGGACTACCATTTGTGGCCCACGTTCCGAGACCTGTCCACCGCCATCTACATAGAAAACCCAAGGTTGGCTCCAGTGGAAAAACTGTTCCACCTCAACAAAAAGACCAGCGGTGAAGCCCACGACATAGTGGCACAGGCTCCACTTACGAACGAGGGTTTCGCGTCCGCATGGAACGCCCTCCGTGAGCGTTTCCAAAACAAGAGGCTGATACTCAAGGCCCAGCTGAAGATCCTTTTCAGTCTGACCCAAATCCGTACCGAGTCAGCAGCAGCGCTAAAAGAGCTCCAGAGGGCCGTCCACAAGTGCCTCACGACACTCACCCATTCCGAGGTCTCCACAGACAGCGTTTTCGCTGACGGAGTTTTAGTGTATCTCATTTCCGCTAAGCTGCCAAAGACGACCTTAGAGCTTTGGGAGCAATCCGTGACGCACATGTCCGAAATTCCCACCTGGCACGCCATGGACAAGTTCCTGGCGGAGCGGTACCTGTCTCTCGAAGTGAACGAGGACGACCATCCAGGCACGGAGACTCAGGCCCACTCCAGGGCGAGCATACGCACTTCAGACAATTCGAGAAGCTGCTCCAAAGAGTATCATCCAATCCGGTTATACCCTTACTTCCTTCAAATGCCCGCTGGCGCTCGCTCCGACTACATTAAGCAAAAGCAGCTTTGTTTGAACTGCTTTGCAAGGGGCCACCAGATACGAGCATGCCAAAGCGCCCACAATTGCATAATTTGTGGAGACCGGCACCATACGCTTCTACACCGTAGCAATCCAGCAAACTCCAGCGAGGCGATTCCCACAACGGCAAAAAATTCCTCAGCGTGGCCCGAGCTACATCTACGAGTCCCAAGCGTTAATATTTGCCACCTGGGAAAAACTTTCCACGCCCGCGCTCTGATCGCCTCTGGCTCAGAGGCGACGTTCATTACAGAACGTCTTGTGGACATGATCAAATTGCCATTCCAACGTATCCAGGCACAGGTCTCCGGCCTAAATAATGCCGTATCCGCTCAGTCAAAGAAGCTCTGCAGTTTTTCCATCCGTTCTCCGACTAAGCCGGGCTTACAACTAAATGCCACAGCCTACGTTATTCCGGAATTGGCCGCGATTATTCCATCGAATCCGATCTCGCAAGGGTTCTTGAGGGACCTGCCGAACCTCTCATGGGCGGATCCGACCTTCTATGAGAGTTCACAAATAGATGTCCTGATTGGAGCGGATATCCTTCCGTCCATTCAGTTAAGTGGCTCACTGAGGAGACCATTTTCGCCTGGGTACTCACAGGTCCAGTGTCTTAGGTGATGAATCAAATCTCATCGTTCTCGAGTCAAATTTCCAGACGACCTATCACACCGGTAGAAGACTCGGGGTCTTTTTACGACAGCAATTTCCTTCCAGCTTCCTCCGCAGAAGTTCTCGAACGGTCTCCTGACCGACGGAAATATTTCCAAAATATGCACTGTATGAAAGCTCTACGCTCCGGTCCGAATTCAAGCCTGAACTCGAAGGTGAATCCGTCCTTAGATCAACATAGCCTCACCAGACTATGTAACCGGGCGGCAATTTCCAATGTCCTAAATGTGCCTCTCACCTGTTCCAAGATCGTTACTAATGTGTCTTCGTCGCCTTTATTTCAACTTAGTTCTCCGCACCCAGATATGGCCCCACGTCCCCTAGCCAACCGCACCAGGGAGAACCGACGTGCTCGGGAAATCGGGAAATCCTACCGTTGCCGAATCTGCCAAGGAGTCCTTCCGCTACGGACCTACCACCAATTTCTTCTCCTGAGCCCCGAAGAGAGACTCCGAGCTGTCCTTATCAACCAGTATTGCGGGAGGAGGATGTTGAGGCCATACATATGTATATACATATGTATATACATAGGTATTTATTTCTCGCTCTAGCTGCAAATTAAACCATACCTCGTTCTGCCAACGGTTGTGGCTTCCTACTTCTCCAAAGGTTTAATTTGATCCGAGCTAACTCCTGCGTTCAGCTTCCGATCCAGTGTAAATAATATTCTTACCTCTCCCAGCTACCAGCTGAGCTTTCGTTGCTAACATACATACATACATGTAGGAAACGAAGGAAAGAGAGAGACACGAAGCGGTCGTGTTTTCGTCGTGTCGTCGGGATAGAGCAGTAATCGGCTCTGAGAGAGCCGATAGCAAGAGAGAGAGATTAGTCAGTTGTCAGTTCAGCCACGCATCAGACGTACACGAATATAATTAGTCACAAACATACTTGTAAAACTTGGAGCTGTTATAATTTTAAGTCCAACATACTTATCAAATAAATGTTACTCGTTGCCATCAAGCAACTTAAACTACTACAAATTGGGGGCTCGTCCGGGATAAGCCCAAGACAACAACATTTGCAAGTGAGATTTGTGCGTGTATTTGGAAATTTTGGCGAACACGAGACTGGTGACACAAGAGATCGGTCGCGGTGCGAAATTGAATTGCAGTCTGGCCTATAAGTGCGAGAGAGACACTTGTCGAAGAAGGCGAATTAGTGTGAGCAGACATTCAAGAGAGCTGGAGCGACAAAACTACGGCAGACGGCAGCAAACACAGCAAGAATCAAAACCTTCGTTGTTGTTGTTGTGCATTGCGTCTGAGAGGCTAGAGCTACAAGGAGACAAGCGGCACAGAGACGACAATCTGAGTGCGTTCGTTCCAAAGGAAGCAGAAGCGACAAAACGACGGCAGCAAACAGCAAGAATCAAAGAACATTGATTGTTGTTGTGTTGCACTGCGTCGGACGGAGACTACAACTACAAGAAGAGACAAGCAGCAAGGAGACGACCATTTTGTAACAGCAGAAGCAGCGACGATTCGGGAAGCGACAACAAGTTAACGGCGAACAGCGAGAGCAAGGCAAGGCAACAAAGAGAGGACGGCAACAGCGACATCGACAGGCAAGCGAGATCTGGATGTGGTGGTGTGTGTGCGTCAAATTTGGAGTCTGGAAAGTTCTGCGCAGAAGCGAGAGTTAACAAGGGTAAACCCATAGTAAGGTGAGCGTTAACAGAGAAGCGATCGTTAACAGTGACGACTTTAAAGGCGTTTTCGAAATCGATGTTAACTGGAAAATTGTTAACAGGCCAGCAGTAATAAGGTTGTTTAAGTTGATTTAATTACATTTTCTTAGATATAAGCTAATATCAATTATTTTGTATTTAAATCGTCACGATGCAAGTTGAAGAGATAATGACACTGAGAGTCGCAGATTTGCGAGAGAAGTTAAGAGAGCTTGCGTTGCAGACGACGGGACGAAAGCGCGATTTGCAAGATAGACTATTAATACATCACGGCTTTCCAGTTGAGGATGAAGAAGAGTCAGAGAATGAGTCCGTAGTAACAGCAGTGGATGATACCGTAGCAGTTCAACCAGGTACGCGACAGGCAGAGTATAAATCTTGGTTTACGCTAAAAGACGTGGAAGGTAGTGTGTCACAATTTTCTGGTTCTAATAACCCCGACATCAATCAATGGATAGAGGAATTAGAAGAATGCGCAGCTACTGTTCAATGGAGTCAATTAAAATTATTCATTTATGCCAAGCAGTTGTTAGTTGGTGCAGCAAAATCTTTCGTTCGTAGTTTGCGTGATATTCGTAACTGGAATTCGTTGAAGGCAACTCTGTTGGATGAGTTTAGTGTTAAACTGTCGTCCGTAGAAGTACATAGAATGTTGCAAAAGCGCCAGCAGAAAAAAGGAGAGTCGTTGCATGAGTTTTTGTATGCGTTAATGGAGATAGCCAAGCCAATTAAACTAGATGATGAGAGTTTAATCGAATATTTTGTGGATGGTATACCAGACGCTAGGGCAAGTAAGGCAATGCTGTACCAAGCTAGAAACTTAAAGGAGCTTAAATTTCATATCGATGTTTACCAGAAAGCTAGAGGCGGATCCAAGCCGATGAGTAAGAATTGGCCGCTGAGTAATAAAAGTGAGAGTTCGGTGAAAGGGTCGATGGCAGAGAATTTAAGGAAATGTTTTAAGTGTGGAGACAAATCGCATTTGAGGAAAGATTGTCCCAAAAATGATTTTTGTTGTTTCAAATGTGGCCAACCAGGACACCGTGCTGCAAGCTGTAATGTCAAGGTCGAAACCAGACAAGAAAAGAGATCGAATACGAACATTATTCGAGATAAGGAAGTCGTTGATAAGCCGTCAGGTATTTTCACTCCATCAGGTTTGGAATTAAAGGATATTAAGTACGCGAATTTGGTATTCCAAGGTTTGATTGATACTGGAGCAGATTTGTGTTTAATTCGCAGGAGGGTATTTTTGAAATTTGGAAATCTTGAACTGATCGGCCAGGAGAAATGTTTAACAGGTATTGGAGATAGTCAAGTTGTAACTTTTGGTAGCTTTTCGATACCAGTGAAAATCGATGAGATTGAAATGGAGGTAAAATTTCATGTCATTCCAGACGTGGATATTGGTTTTGAAGCCATTTTAGGAAGGACTATTCTGGATCATGTGGACATGCAAGTTTCTAAGACAGGAACAACATTTGTTCGTAGAGTTTGTGGCGAGGATAAAGATAAGAAACTTGATCAGGTAGCATCGTCCTCATGCGTGGAATTGTTTAATGAATATAAAGGCATTTTCATGTCAAGTATTGACGAAGTTGAGAAGGAGTTTTCAATTGATGTTGGTCATCTCAGTGAAGCACATGCTAGAGAGGTTAGGGGTATGGTAGGAAAGTACCAACCTCAGAGAAATGTAGAAGCGCCGATAAAAATAAAAATTGTATTAGTGGATGAGATACCAGTTTTCCAGCATCCGAGACGATTACCGTTGTGTGAACAGGAAATCGTGAACAAGCAAGTGGAAGAGTGGCTGGCTCAGAAGATTATAAAGCCAAGTACATCGGAGTATGCATCACCAGTAGTGTTGGTACCCAAAAAGAACGGTAGCAAGAGACTATGCTGTGATTACCGAAAGCTGAATGAGAAAATAGTTCGCGATAACTTTCCAATGTCACATATGGATACAGTGTTGGAGAAACTGCAGGGTGCCAAGTATTTAACCACGTTGGATTTAACGAATGGTTTTTTCCATGTGCCTGTAGAAGTCGAGTCTCAAAAATATACGTCTTTTGTGACTCATAATGGTCAGTTCGAATTTTTATATGTACCATTTGGAATTTCAAATTCTCCAGCGATGTTTACCAGATTTATAATGGCTGTGTTGAGAGATTTGGTAAAGAATAATGAAGCAGCAGTCTATATGGATGACGTTATTATTTGTAGTCAAGATATAGAAGAGGGTTTGTTAAAGTTGAGAAAAGTACTGAAGATAGCGGAAATGAATGGGCTACGTATAAATTGGAGAAAGTGTCAGCTGATACGACTAAAGGTTAATTTTCTGGGGTATATAATAGAAAAGAATACGATAAGACCAAGTGATGAGAAGACGAGGGTAGTCGAAAAGTTCCCAGTGCCAGTTGATAAAAAAACAGTGCAGCGTTTCATAGGATTGACTTCTTATTTCCGAAAGTTTATTGAGGGTTATGCTGTTATTGCAAAACCATTGACAGATCTGCTGCGGAAGGATGTTAAATTTGAATTTAAGGAGATACATCAGGTTGCGTTTGAACAACTAAAGGTAGCATTGATTAGTAGACCTGTTTTAGAAATGTACAACCCGAAGTTGGAGACAGAAATCTATACTGATGCATCAAAATGGGGGTATGGAGCCGTGTTACTGCAAAAGATTTTGGAAGACAGCCAATTCCATCCAGTTCAATATATGAGCCGTAGGACTAAGCCATTTGAAGAGAAATATCCTGCTTATGACATTGAGGTTCTGGCAATTATCGAAGCTTTAGTGAAATGGCGTGTATACGTTTTGGGTATAAAGTTCAAAATTGTCACAGAATGTAATGCATTTACAATGACTATCAAAAAGAAAGACGTTCCTTTGAGAGTAGCACGTTGGGCCATGTACCTACAAGATTTTAATTATGTTATAGAACATCGCTCAGGAACGAAGATGAGGCACGTTGACGCGTTGAGTCGTGTATCTTGTTTTATGGTGACCAAAAGTATAGCTCATCGTTTGAAAGAAGTTCAGCTAACCGACGATTGGGTTAAGGCTGTTAAAAGTATTGTGGAGGACAAGGAATATGAGGATTATTATATTCGGAATCAGATTTTGTTTAAGGATCCGGATAAGGAGCTTATCGTAGTGCCAGCTCAGTTGGAAAATGAGATTATATCAATAGCACATAAGCAAGGACATTTTTCAGTTAAAAAGACACAAGATATCATTGAAAAGTCGTATTATATTCCGAAGTTAAAAGACAAAGTATGGCGCGTAATAAATAGTTGTGTCGAGTGTATCATTGTCAATGAAAAGACAGGAAAACGTGAGGGTTATTTGCAACCAATAGACAAGGGTGATAGGCCGTTACAAACGTATCACATTGATCACGTTGGACCAATGGAAATGACTAAAAAACAGTACTGGTTGTCGTTGATGGATTTTCTAAGTTTGTTTGGTTATATTCTACACGTAGTACAGGTGTTGAAGAGGTCGTTAAGTGTTTGGAAATTCAGGGGACTAGTTTTGGTAATCCGAACAGAATAGTGACGGATAGGGGTGCAGCGTTTATGTCCAATTTGTTTCGTGAATATTGTGAGAGAGAGAAAATACAGCATTTAATGATTGCCACAGGCGTTCCACGTGGGAATGGTCAAGTCGAAAGGATGCACAAGATAGTGGTGCCTATGTTGTCGAAATTGTGTCAGGGTAATTCCGGTAGTTGGTATAAGCATCTAGGAAAAGTACAGCAAATGATCAACAGTGTTGAGCCGCGAAGTACCAAGGTAACACCTTTCAAGATATTGACTGGGCTAGACATGCGTATAGGAATGGATCCAAAAATAAAAGAAATATTGAAAGAATCACTTATCGAAGAGTTGAACAAGGACCGCGAAAAAATTAGAAAGGAAGTAGTTGAAAACAGCAGGAAAACAAGAAGAGTTTTGACTTAAAAAGGAAACTAGATAGACAGTATGAGGTTAATGAGCTAGTAGCTATCAAGCGTACTCAGTATGGTACTGGATTAAAGCTAAAAGGAAAGTATCTAGGGCCGTATAAGGTGGTTAGGGTAAAGAATCATGGAAGGTACGAAGTCGAGAAGATTGGGGATACTGAGGGTCCCTATAAGACCTCTACAGTTTCAGAATATATGAAACCTTGGCTAGACCCATCCGAGGCGAATGGTCCGTCAGGACAGCCGAATGTAGGAAACGAAGGAAAGAGAGAGACACGAAGCGGTCGTGTTTTCGTCGTGTCGTCGGGATAGAGCAGTAATCGGCTCTGAGAGAGCCGATAGCAAGAGAGAGAGATTAGTCAGTTGTCAGTTCAGCCACGCATCAGACGTACACGCATATAATTAGTCACAAACATACTTGTAAAACTTGGAGCTGTTATAATTTTAAGTCCAACATACTTATCAAATAAATGTTACTCGTTGCCATCAAGCAACTTAAACTACTACATACATGTACACATCGCAACGCAATCCAAGCGGCTGGCAACAAACATAAAGGCATATTCTTGCAATTATTTTTATACCCGATACTCAAAACGAGTATTGGGGTATATTAGATTTGTGGTAAAAGTGGATGTGTGTAACGTCCAGAAGGAATCGTTTCCGACCCCATAAAGTATATATATTCTTGATCAGCATCAATAGCCGAGTCGATTGAGCCATGTCTGTCTGTCCGTCTGTCCGTCCGTCCGTCCGTCCGTCTGTCCGTCTGTCCGTCCCTATTAGCGCCTAGTGCTCAAAGACTATAAGAGCTAGAGCAACGATGTTTTGGATCCAGGTTTCTGGGATATGTCACTGCTACAAAAATATTTCAAAGAGACTATAAAAGCTAGAGCAACCAAATTTGGTATCCACACTCCTTATATATCGGACCGAGACGAGTTTGTTTCAAAATTTCGCCACACCCCCTTCCGCCCCCGCAAAGGATGAAAATCTGGGGATATTCACAAATCTCAGAGACTATTAAAGCTAGAGTAACCTAATTTGGTATCCGCACTCCTGTTAGATCTCACTTTAAAACGTATATCTCAAAATTTCGCCGCACCCCCTTCCGCCCCACAAAGGACGGAAATCTGTTGCATCCACAATATTGAGGATACGAGAAAACTAAAAACGCAGAATCATAGATAATGATCATATCTATCAGATTACTGAATCTGTCCGTCTGTCTGTCCGTCCGTCTGTCCGTCCCTATTAGCGCCTAGTGCTCAAAGACTATAAGAGCTAGAGCAACGATGTTTTGGATCCAGACTTCTGTGATATGTCACTGCCACAAAAATATTTCAAAACTTCGCCCCGCCCACTTCCGCCCCCACAAAGAACGAAAATCTGTGGCATTCACAATATTGCACATTCGAGAAAACTAAAAACGCAGAATCATAGATAATGACCATATCTATCAGATTGCTGAATCTGGATCAGATCAGATCATTTTTATAGCCAATAGGAACAAATCAATTTGCAGTGGCTACGCAGCGCCCGACGTCACGCTCAGACTGATTTTCTGTCTCTCTCGCACGCACTCTTTGTCGTGTCGTTTAATATTAGCGGCGTCTGCCGGAGGAGAGCCATACTGACTTAGTATCGGGTATAACCGTAGAGTTGCGGTGTCCGCAGCAACTCACAACGTTCCCCCTCGTTGTTTATTCCGTGCATGCTCAACGTTCCATAGAAATAAAATAACAAATCACTGCGCCTCCTTATTTAACTAATTATACTACCAACAAAATAACGATCCATACATACGGCACATACATATGTATGTATTTATCTTACATATCTATACGTTCGCATTTTAAATTAGCATATTCTTGCACATCTATATAATATACATATTGTATATGTCGGAGATTATGAAATAATTCCAGTATTTTTAAATAAAATAAGTAATCGACTTACAATAAAATTAGTTACTACGATAGCTGTATCGATATATTCAATTATATACAATGTTGCTGATAGCATAGTCTGAGCGAGAGAGAGAGCGTCTCAGATGAGCATGTTGCTAGTGTTGTTGTGGAGAGTCAGTCGAGATTGGACTACGAAAAGAACGCGACGCAAGTGACTTGCTGTGCTACAGCGGTGATACAAAATGGCGGATGAAAATCAAGAGAACGATGTGCCGCATCAGGGTCTTCATGTTCCGACATCAGAAGTGAGATCGGCCTCGCCATCAGACCACTCTGACAAATACTGGCGTACACATCTCGAGGCCCAGAACCGAAATTTCATGGAGCTTATTAAATCAATGCAGGCATCAAAAAATTCGGATGAATAAGCCAAAGTTGTAACCTTGCCAAAGTACAACCCCGACGCTGTAGGTGCAGATGCCGCTGCTTGGTGCAAAACGGTGGATATAATCATGGCAGAGAATCCGCTAGAGGGCAGCGCACTTGTGATGGCACTCAGTGACTCGCTGGAAGGAGGAGCATCACAGTGGCTATCACAGATCTGTTACACAGGAATCAAATGGCCTGCGTTTCGAGATCTATTTGTTCAGCGCTACGAAGGAATAGAGACGCCGGCAGCCATTTTGCTAAACATCTTCAATGGCAGCCCGAAGCCGAGCGAGTGTTTGTCGGTATATGGCAGCCGCTTGGTGACGTCACTGCTATCAAAATGGAAAATGATGACTCTGGAGGAAATAGCAGTGTCTGTTGTGCTTGCTCATACAGACTGCAGCGCTTGATATTAACCACCAATATCAGAACACGTAGCGAATTGGAGCAGCAGTTGCGAGCGTTTGCGTTTGGTAAACGGAGTGATCAGTATACGGCAGATCAAGGTCATGGCACTGAACGAAAGAAGCAAAAATTGACATCGCATATACGGTGCCATTCTTGTGGCAAAGTTGGACACAAAAACTTGACCTTTTAGGGTTTCCGCCCAACCTCCTGAGATGGATTTCTAGCTATCTTTGTTCTAGGTCTCAAAGAGTCCTCTTCAAAAACTCCCTCTCTTTCCCAGTAAAGGTTTCTTCGGGAGTACCACAAGGCAGCCATCTAGGCCCCTTACTCTTCACACTCTTTATTAATGACTTACCTTCAGTATTAACATACTCTCGAGTACTTATGTATGCGGATGATGTTAAACTCTGTGTCCAGTACAAGGACATTTCATTTCATTCTCGCTTGCAATCCGATCTCAATAACTTTCAGTCATGGTGTTGTGCAAACTTGTTACACCTTAATGCCTCGATATGCAAAGTTATGACATTTCATCGTTCTAGCCCTTTGTTGGCTCCTTACACCCTATTTGGTGGTTCTCTTGAGAGAATTACCCTGGTGGATGATCTGGGTGTTATGTTAGACCCCAAGTTAAAGTTTTCCGAACACATTTCTACCATGGTAAATAAGGCCATGAGCGTGCTTGGGTTTATAAAGAGGTGGTCAAAGGAATTTGACGACCCCTATATAACAAAGACTCTCTATACCTCGCTTGTTCGTCCGATCTTAGAATACGGCTCCTGTGTATGGTGCCCTCAGTACAAAGTACACCAGGACCGTATAGAATCAGTACAGAAAAACTTTTTACTCTTTGCTCTGCGGGGCCTTAACTGGGATGCGGGTGTAAGACTCCCATCTTACTCTAGTAGACTACTATTAGTAAACCTCCCATCCTTAGTTAACCGTAGAAAAATGCTTGGTGTGATATTTATGCACAACTTGATCAGGGGTGACATAGACAGCCCTGATCTGTTGAGCCGCATAAACTTCACGATTCCTATTAGACTGACTAGAAATTTTATACCGTTGTTCCTTCCACTTTGTAGATCGAATTATTCCTTGCATGAACAGTTTAGGGTCTTATGCTCGGATTATAATTCCCTCTACCATATTATATCCACCACTAATTCTCTTCCTCTTATTAAATTATTAATCCTTACACACCTTTCTATTAATTAGTAACTGTAGTGGTATTTGTACTTTGATTGCATGCTTAGTTTCTTAGTAAGTTTAGTACTAATTTTCCTCGAATGTTAGTCTAATAGCTATCTTTCTTGCATGTTCGCGTTTGGTTCGGCTACGCACCGCGCGTCATGCGGCAGCGCCCCTCGGTCGGTTGGGCGGGAGGAGGGCTGCGTTTTGCCTGGGATCCGCGCGTAACAGCCTTCTGCTGGTGTCACACGGGCCACTTGACGGTGCAGTAACTGCATCGCCTCTTGAAAGATGCAGTCATTGCATGTCAACGTCCACACTAAAATTGCAGAGTGCCGAAACAGGAGAGCTGGAGAGTGGAATGCGTTCAAAAGTCATCAGACGCACGGCAACACGTCACAGGGTAAGGAACGAGCAGCAGTGACATGTTTTAAGTGTGGCAACCCTGGACATATTGCGTCTGTATGTACGAAAGGTACCTCAGCGTCAAGTAAGAGCAGCACATACGAGAAGCGGGTAGACGTCTGTACCGTGATGGAGCCGAGAGGAACCCTGTATCAGTTGGGTGAGCCCGTTCCATTCTTCTTTGACTCAGGTGCTAAGTGTTCATTATTGAAAGAAAAACTGGCTGAAAAGTTTGCGGGCAAGAGATTGAACAATAAGGTAGTTTTAAAAGGAATTGGGGAAAAATCTATATCATGTAATTTGCAAATCTTATCAACAGTCAAAATTTGTGAATATTCCGTAGAAATCTTATTTCACGTGATAATGAATGAATGAAAGATAAAGCATGATGTGTTAATCGGCCGCGAGATTAAACATGCAAATAAAACTGTAATGAGGCGTCCGTATAAACTTAGCTCAGAAGAGAAAACAATAGTCAGAGGCAAAATACAGGAACTCATAGCGACTGATGTCATCCGCCCGAGCTGTTCCCCTTTCGCCAGTCCAATGCTGCTAGTAAAGAAGAAAGACGGAAATGATCGACTGTGTGTAGATTATAGAGAATTGAACGCGAATACGATTGCGGATAAGTACCCGCTGCCCTTGATATCTGACCAGATCAACAGACTGCGTGGCAGCAAATTCTTTTCAAGCTTGGATATGGCGAGTGGTTTCTATCAGGTACCCATACATTCGGACTCGATAGAGCGCACAGCATTTGTAACACATAAGTGTCAGTACGAGTTTCTGTCCATGCCGTTTGGCCTGAAAAACGCATCATCTGTTAATCATCATTTAATATAGCCAAGTGTACATTTCTGAAACCAAGCGTAGAATATCTGGGGTTCAAAGTTGAAAATGGCGAATTAAGGCCGAATCCGCGTAAGATAGAAGCGTTGGCTGCTCTGTCGCCACCACAATCTGTGACCCAACTGAGACAGTTTATAGGGTTGTCATCCTACTTTCGGCAATTTGTTCCCAGATTCTCCGAGGAAATGAAGCCATTATATTTTCTTACCTCTAAGAACAGCAAATTTGAGTGGGAACCAAAACATGAACAGGTGCGACAGAAAATTATATCAACGCTAGTTAGCGACTCCGTTCTAATAATCTTCGATCCACAATACCCTGTTGAGTTGCATACCGATGCTAGTTCGATTGGCTATGGCGCCATATTGATGCACAAGGTAAATGGCAAACCGAGAGTGATTGAATATTACAGCAAATGCACTACAGCAGCCGAATCAAAATACCACTCGTATGAGCTGGAAACACTAGCCGTGTTTAATGCCGTTAAACATTCTCGCCATTACCTGCATGGCCGTGCTTTTGTAGTGTACACCGATTGCAATTCCTTAAAAGCTAGCCGCCATAAGATAGATTTGTCGCCTCGGGTACATCGCTGGTGGGCTTATCTGCAATCATTTGATTTTAGTGTGGAGTATAGAAAAGGAAATCATATGGCACATGTTGATTTTCTTTCACGCAATCCATTGTCGGTTGAAAAACGTGCGAATGCTGCGAATATAAATGAATTTCGTGTAGAACTAGCGGAAATAACGGATAATTGGCTCTTAGCAGAACAGCAGCGAGATCAAGAGTTAGCAGACGTAGTTTCGAAATTGCAAAATAATGAATTACAGGATGAGATTGCAAGGACATATGAATTGAGAGCGGGTTTGCTGTATAGGAAAATACAAAGAGATGGTCGAACCAGGTGCCTACCTGTAATACCTAGGGCGTTCAGATGGTCAGTCATCAATCACGTACACGAAGCTATAATGCATTTGGGCTGGGAGAAGACTTTAGATAAGGTTTACACACAGTATTGGTTTGAAAATATGTCAAAATATGTGAGAAAGTTTGTGGAAAATTGCATTACATGTAAATTGGCAAAACCGGCCACGGGCAAAACACAAATAGAACTGCATTCCATACCTAAGATCGATATACCATGGCATACGGTACACATCGATATCAGCGGCAAGCTCAGTGGCAAGAATGACCTCAAAGAATACGTGATAGTGCAAGTCGATGCATTCACCAAGTACGTGTATCTTTATCACACTTTGAATCTCGATACAGACAGCTGCATTGAGGCAGTGAAATCTGCCATATCCTTATTTGGTGTTCCCAATCGGATAATCGCAGATCAGGGCCGTAGTTTTGCGAGTAGTGATTTCCGACAGTTTTGCTCTGCACAAAAGATTGATTTTCATCTAATAGCAACTGGCGCTAGTTGTGCGAATGGACAGGTAGAGCGCGTTATGAGTACCATGAAGGCAATGTTGACGGCTGTGGAAACAAGTAAACGATCTTGGCAGGATGCGTTGAAAGATGTTCAGTTGGCTTTGAATTGTACAACGAATCGAGTCACTAAGGCTAGTCCATTGGAAATGTTGATTGGGAAAGAGGCAAGGCCATTGGGTATGATGCCATTTGTAGAAAAAGAAAAGGTAGACGTAGAAGGTGTCAGAACTCGAGCGCGACATGATAGAAAACGCAGAATATGACAAACAAAGATTTGATAAAAATAAGGCCAAAATTGTGAGATTTGGCGTAGGCGACCATGTCTTGCTCAAGTGTGAGGAACGTCACCAAACGAAGTTGGATCCTAAATTTAAAGGTCCATTTGCGATAATTGAAGTTCTTCAAGGTGATCGATATATGTTAAAATCTTTATCAAGTAAGAGAACATTTAAGTATGCTCATGAACAATTACGAGCTTTGCCAAGTGAGATAGTTGCGGCTGAAGTGGATCACCTGCTAGAGGGCATGGATGATGAAGAAGTACCATACACTCCGGCACCAGTGGGTGTGTTGAGATGAATCATACACGAAGGCTACGACTGCACCACGATGGTAACCGATGGCACAAGTGTGTGCTAAGAGAGTGCAACATGGCGTGCGGCGCGGTTGATGTCGCGTGGCGGGGGTCATGAGGGTCTAGAGAGAGACCAGGACGCAAAATGTGCGTGAGAGCGTTGTATTGAGACAGCAAGAGCCTGAGAACGTGGTATGAAGGATGGTGGTGAGTGGTGAGTGACAATCATGAGAGAAGAGTGAGAGAGTGATGGTGCGATTGAAAAGAAGAGAATGTGGCTTTGGTATATTGTAAGAATTCAAAGATAAAGATTGAAGAAACTTATTCTTTGAAATGAGCAATTGAAATTGAACTTGATTGGAAAATAAGTTTAAGTTGAAATAAACAATTGATTAAAAACAAATGAAAGCGAATGTAAATAAAATGTTAAGTTATTTGAGCAAGGGATGGACTACTATGTATTTTGTCGTTAATTGGTATGGCCTGGCCCACGAGGACGTGTGAGCGTCAGGATGGCCGTGTCGCAGATTATGAAATAATTCCAGTATTTAAAAAAAAAAATAAGTAATCGACTTACAATCAAATTAGTTACTACGATAGCTGTATCGATATATTCAATGATATACAATGCATAGTCTGAGCGAGAGAGAGAGCGTCTCAGATGAGCATGTTGCTAGTGGTGTTGTGGAGAGTCAGTCGAGATTGGACTACGAAAAGAACGCGACGCAAGTGACTTGCTGTGCTACAGCGCTGATACAAAATGGCGGATGAAAATCAAGAGAACGATGTGCCGCATCAGGGTCTTCATGTTCTGACATATATAAAACGGTTATCCACCGTTTTACCCGTTGTTTGACATCTCTTCAACCCAAGCCGCGGTACATAGCACTTACAGCCATACATACACACATACAAGCAGATGCAGCGGTGCATTCTTTTCGTTTTTCTTTTCACTTTCGCTTCTCCACCGTTTGCCTGCGTTGTAGTTGTTGGCAGAATATTTTTCGGTGCCGCGCTTGACCGTAACGGAACGCCAAGTGACGCGCTATCCTGCATTTCGGGAGTATATTGTTTTAAACCGACTCTATTCATTGGTATATTGGTATATTGGTACCTCGTGCCTCAATATTATCGTCCATCCTCAATTTTCATTTGTTTGTTGATCGTAGTATTTATATCTATATATTCCGGCCACATATCCACGGTTCGTAGTTCTGAACTTCCACGTAGCCATTTCCGCTCACCTACCTCTGCGACTCTAATGCGCGTTATCGCAGATCCATCAGCAAAACATGCCCACTGTTGAGAAGAAGTCTCGCAAGAAGTTTAAGCGGGTGAGTTCGCTGAGTTTGACCCATCCACCCAGCTCCAACGGCTCAGTCACTACGCCGACATCTTCCCGTCCGGCGCCAGCTGAGCGAGGTCCGACCACGTCCAGGGCTCACGCACCACATGCCTTCGAGGATTTGTTGCTCCCCTCAGGAGTCCCTCGCACGGCTCCTAGCACTATGGCCGCCAGTTCCGCACAGTCTAAGTTTGCCTTGGCTGCAAGCACACTGACCCGCTTCGACCAGAAGCCCAGCGCTCTAGATGCTAGCACACCAACCCGCTCGCTCTCCCAAGTCCATCGAGAAAAACTCCGAAGTCTGTGGGCAAAGGTGGACGCGGAGTTCGCGGCCTGTTCGGTGACGATGGCGGAAGAGGATCCAGAGGGTGTAGCTGATGTCCAAGAGATGTACGATGACTGCTAAGCGGTCTACGCGCAATGCCTGGCCGAACTGAACGATCAGTTCGAGCCCCCGACTGTCCCTCACACGCCGCAACTGGCCGTTCAAGGGCCGACTTCCGGCGGTTTCCGCATCTCTCCATGTGACACTGAAGTTTTCAGTGGGGACTACCATTTGTGGCCCACGTTCCGAGACCTGTTCACCGCCATCTACATAGAAAACCCAAGGTTGGCTCCAGTGGAAAAACTGTTCCACCTCAACAAAAAGACCAGCGGTGAAGCCCACGACATAGTGGCACAGGCTCCACTTACGAACGAGGGTTTCGCGTCCGCATGGAACGCCCTCCGTGAGCGTTTCCAAAACAAGAGGCTGATACTCAAGGCCCAGCTGAAGATCCTTTTCAGTCTGACCCAAATCCGTACCGAGTCAGCAGCAGCGCTAAAAGAGCTCCAGAGGGCCGTCCACAAGTGCCTCACGACACTCACCCATTCCGAGGTCTCCACAGACAGCGTTTTCGCTGACGGAGTTTTAGTGTATCTCATTTCCGCTAAGCTGCCAAAGACGACCTTAGAGCTTTGGGAGCAATCCGTGACGCACATGTCCGAAATTCCCACCTGGCACGCCATGGACAAGTTCCTGGCGGAGCGGTACCTGTCTCTCGAAGTGACCGAGGACGACCATCCAGGCACGGAGACTCAGGCCCACTCCAGGGCGAGCATACGCACTTCAGACAATTCGAGAAGCTGCTCCAAAGAGTATCATCCAATCCGGTTATGCCCTTACTTCCTTCAAATGCCCGCTGGCGCTCGCTCCGACTACATTAAGCAAAAGCAGCTTTGTTTGAACTGCTTTGCAAGGGGCCACCAGATACGAGCATGCCAAAGCGCCCACAATTGCATAATTTGTGGAGACCGGCACCATACGCTTCTACACCGTAGCAATCCAGCAAACTCCAGCGAGGCGATTCCCACAACGGCAAAAAATTCCTCAGCGTGGCCCGAGCTACATCTACGAGTCCCAAGCGTACAAAATCCAAGTTTGTCCGAAGCCCAGCCAAACTTTCAGTCGTATTTCGCCTCCGGCACGAGTGCTGTCCTCCTAGGCACGGCCATCGTTAATATTTGCCACCTGGGAAAAACTTTCCACGCCCGCGCTCTGATCGACTCTGGCTCAGAGGCGACGTTCATTACAGAACGTCTTGTGGACATGATCAAATTGCCATTCCAACGTATCCAGGCACAGGTCTCCGGCCTAAATAATGCCGTATCCGCTCAGTCAAAGAAGCTCTGCAGTTTTTCCATCCGTTCTCCGACTAAGCCGGGCTTACAACTAAATGCCACAGCCTACGTTATTCCGCAATTGGCCGCGAATATTCCATCGCATCCGATCTCGCAAGGGTTCTTGAGGGACCTGCCGAACCTCTCATGGGCGGATCCGACCTTCTATGAGAGTTCACAAATAGATGTCCTGATTGGAGCGGATATCCTTCCGTCCATTCAGTTAAGTGGCTCACTGAGGAGACCATTTTCGCCTGGGTACTCACAGGTCCAGTGTCTTAGGTGATGAATCAAATCTCATCGTTCTCGAGTCAAATTTCCAGACGACCTATCACACCGGTAGAAGACTCGGGGTCTTTTTACGACAGCAATTTCCTTCCAGCTTCCTCCGCAGAAGTTCTCGAACGGTCTCCTGACCGACGGAAATATTTCCAAAATATGCACTGTATGAAAGCTCTACGCTCCGGTCCGAATTCAAGCCTGAACTCGAAGGTGAATCCGTCCTTAGATCAACATAGCCTCACCAGACTATGTAACCGGGCGGCAATTTCCAATGTCCTAAATGTGCCTCTCACCTGTTCCAAGATCGTTACTAATGTGTCTTCGTCGCCTTTATTTCAACTTAGTTCTCCGCACCCAGATATGGCCCCACGTCCCCTAGCCAACCGCACCAGGGAGAACCGACGTGCTCGGGAAATCGGGAAATCCTACCGTTGCCGAATCTGCCAAGGAGTCCTTCCGCTACGGACCTACCACCAATTTCTTCTCCTGAGCCCCGAAGAGAGACTCCGAGCTGTCCTTATCAACCAGTATTGCGGGAGGAGGATGTTGAGGCCAGCAGTAAACAATTTCCGCGCACTGTGTCAACTCCGTGCGCCCTGGTCCCAACTCGCTCTCGCGCGCACGGAGGGGCGCTCGGATCCACAATCCACGATCCACTCGGCGCTCACGGCAGCAAAAGCATCATAAGGCATATAGTTAGTTAGTAGACGTTTCACCCCCGCTTCAACCTGTCGACATACCGCGCGAATACCCAATAACTACATGAACAATATATATATATATATATATATATACACAACGAAACCCATCGGCCTTTCCTTTCTGTGACGACTGCTAGGAGTTTAAACTGGAAAATACACCTCGCCGTTGGATAATTGAACCTCGATCCGCCCCACTACAAACACTCTCCTCAAAGTAATGCGGCGGAACGAGTAAATCGTTCATTGTTAGCTGCAGTGCGATCATATCTTCAGCAGGATCAGACCTACTGGGATCAGCATCTCTCAAGTATATCTTGTTCGCTGCGATCGTCACTACATCAGTGCTTAGGTTGTTCACCATATCGAGCCCTGTTTGGCTTAGATATGCTCACGAATGGGACGGACTATAAGCTTCTGAAGGATTTAGACTTGCTGGAAGAGCCCGTTGTCCAGGTATCTAGGTCAGACAATTTAGCTCTAATTCGAAAGGATATACAGGGCTATATTAAGAAAGCGTATGAGCGCAACGTTACTCAATACAATTTACGAGCCAAGCCTGTGTCGTTCCGAGAAGGTCAGGAAGTATTTCACCGAAATTTTTCTGTTCGGGCCAGCCGCTGAAGAATAACCGTAACTTTAACATTATTATTGTATGAGCAGAGAGAGCCGCCTATGTTGTAAAACGTTGACGTTCTGCAGAGCTGCTGCGCTCTCCCGCTAAAGGGGCTCTCTGCCGCCGCTACTTCGGCAACTACTTTGATCTGCTGCCGCCACTTCGGCAATCACTTTGATCTAACGCCGTCGTCTATAGTTTAGTTCTATGCTAACCCCTCTGCGCATTGGTTGCATATCGATCTCGCATAAGGTTTATCTGGCAGTAGCAAGCAATCGGCTTCCGCTAAGCCACCAAGATTAAATACGAATTATAAAGTTTAACCCGAAATCTCTTTTCATTTTTGAAACACAAAGGTGCCAAAAAAGCTTGGCATCTCAAACATTGGTGACCCCGACGTGATATAAAACCATTGCTTAATCGCGTTCCGTTAAAACACTTATTATTTATACTATATTTTGTTGTTGGGTAGTTTAACTACCAACAAATACATTTGGGTGCACGTTGAAAAACAGTTTAAAGTGCAAATTCAGTGAGAGTGCGGCTGGAATATTTATAGACAAATTCGGGTACTTTAAGCGTCGAATCTCTCATTCTCTGCGCAGCTGCAGCCATGGTTCTTGACTTTTCGTGTCTTGCATTCTCGCTCTCGCGTCTATACATCGTCGCTCAAGCGGTATTTCATTTTCCGTTGTTGTGTCGAATTGCACAACGGTTAACATGGACAACGATCCGAATACAGGCGCGGGCGGAAATATTGTGGTGGCTGATTCCAGACTGAGTCTGTATATGCGTAAAAGTCAGTCATTATATGATCGATTGCACAGGCTTGGCGAATCCTTCCCGGGGAATAAAATCGATAAGCTGACCGCCGCGGAAGTCGAGGTGCGCCTTGATATGTTGGCAGAAATTCGAGAGGAATTTAATAAGGCCCATAATGAGTTGGAGGCTCTCGATCAAAACGAGATTGGGAGTGAGATGCGCGAAATCTTCGATACTCTTTTCATATCGTTGAAAGCTGAGTTTCTGGCTGCTGTTGAAGTAAGCCACTCACACGCCGCTGCCCATTCTACGACTCTGCCAAGCCATTCCGGACATAGTACCATCATCATGGCTCACAAGCAGCGACTTCCTGAGCTGAAGGTGCCTAAATTTTCTGGTGGATACGTCGAGTTCTCGGACTTTATGGCAATGTTCAAATCGGTGATTGAAGCGGATGCGGATCTCAGGGACATCGAGAAATTCCAGCACCTTCGCTCTTGCCTCGCTGATGCGGCTTTGGATTCGGTTCGATCGTTAGAGCTCTCCAGTGCCAATTATCGTGCGGCTCTGGATATACTTAATAAACGCTTTAATAACAAAAGACTTGTTTTCCAGGCACACATCAAGAAGATTCTTGGGCTAAAGAGGGTAGACTCGCCTTCTGCTAAAAGGCTTCGGGGGTTTTCGGATGCAGTCAATTTACACATGCGAGCGTTGCAGACATTGGGAACTGCTGAGGAGATTTCAGGATTCATGGTCATCAACATGCTGCTGCAGAAGTTGGATTCGAAGACGCAAACCAAATGGGAGGAGCACACATCGTCGGATGCTATACCTACCGCAGAGGAATTCTTCGAACTCTTGCAGCAACGCTGCCAGAAAATGGAGCGGTTGGAATATGCTACAGCGACACACGCTAGTAGCGATCAGGTGGGAAAAAACCATTCCTATACGCAGGTTAAGAAAACGTTTGTAGCTTCCAACTCTTTCGCCGACCCGTCTGTATGCGTCTTTTGCCACTCAGCGGGCCATGGAATATACTCTTGCAAGATATTCGGAAATCTCTCACCGTTGCTGCGCCACAAAGAAGTGAAGAAGCTTTCCCTATGCTTCAATTGCCTAAAGCCGGGGCACCGGACCCGCGCATGCGATAGTGGAAAATGGCATCATAGTTTGTTGCACTTCGATAGTATACAGCCCACAACACAAGGCTGCCCAGGTATTACTCCTCCCGATCTGGCCGTTCAACCGGACACTCTTTCCGTTGCTCAAAATTCTGCTAGCAGCTCGTCTCTACCTTCGTCTACCTCTCTTGCTGCCCAAGGTCTTCACTCTGATGTCGTGCTTCTGGCTACAGCCGTGGTTCTCGTAAAGAATCGGTCTGGCGTTTTAGTTCCTTGTCGTGCCATCTTAGATTCAGGATCGCAGCTGCATCTCGTCACATCCAGGTTCGCCCAGCAGCTTCAGCTTAGGAGAACTCAATCGTCTGCACTTGTGTCTGGGCTGGGCGATACCAGCGTTTCTACTGAGGGATCCACCATAAGCATTTGTATGCATTCTCGCACCTCTGCTTACACAACTACACTTACTGCTCTCATCGCCCCCACGATTACCGGTTCTCAACCAAGTATGACAGTAAATGTATCCGATTGGCGTATTCCATCTAACATTCAGCTCGCTGATCCTGCATTTTTCAATCCTCAACGGGTTGATCTTCTCATTGGTGCGAGCGTTTTTTATGATCTCCTCTGCGTAGGGCAAATCAAACTCACCGATGGACTGCCTCTTCTGCAGAAGACCCGGCTTGGGTGGATCGTATCTGGCGGTGGACAGAAGGTATCAAGCTCGGCGCTTTTGGCTACGCACAATTGTCCAGATTCGATAGCTGAGATGGAAGCAAGGTTGGATAAAACTCTTCGTATGTTTTGGGAAGTCGAGAATTGTGTGGAGGCTGGGTTGAATACCAAAGAAGAAGACGATTGTGAAGCACATTTCGTAAGCCACCTTTCACGGTTGCCATCCGGGGAGTATGCAGTTCGTCTGCCGCTAAATAACAATACTGATCGTTTAGGAGAATCTTATGCTCAGGCTTATCGACGGTTCATCAGTCTGGAGCGAAAACTGGAGCGTAATCCTACACTCAAGGAGCGGTATTCCGCCTTTATGAGGGAGTACATTGATTTGCATCATATGCATCAAGTCAACCCTGATTCCCGTAGTCTCTGCAAATATTTCTTGCCTCATCACTGTGTCCTAAAGGAGGACAGTACGACGACAAAACTCCGTGTCGTTTTCGACGGATCCGCAGCTACATCAACTGGATATTCTCTAAATGATGTGATGATGACAGGCCCTGTTATTCAGCCTGCATTGTTTAACATATTGATTCGCTTTCGAACATATCCAGTCGCTCTCACTGGGGACATTTGTAAAATGTACCGCTGCGTACGAGTGTCTCCACCCGACAATTTGTATCAGTGCATCCTATGGCGAGATTCCATCGAGTCCGAGGTTCAAGTCTACACATTAGACACCGTCACATACGGGACGAGGGCTGCATCATTTTTAGCGGTCCGCGCAATGCACCAGCTGGCCATCGACGAGGGTGAGTCCTACCCTCTTGGCTCAGCTGCTCGGCGGCAGGAGTTTTAAGTGGATGACCTTATTTCGGGCGGTAATTCGGTCGCACAGGTCATGGACAAGATGCACCAAACATCAGCTTTACTGTCCCGTGGTAATTTTAGACTTAGGAAATGGTGCTCCAGTCACCAGGAAGTACTTGAGGGAACCCCTGATGATGACATAGAGAAGTTCCTAAAGTTTTATGATGGAAGCGACATTGCCAAAACTCTCGGCTTAGCGTGGGACCCTGCTTCGGATCAGCTGCTTTTTGCCTTGTCCGCACTGGACACAAACTCAAAGCCATCAAAGCGGTCGGTTTTATCTACGATTGCGCGGTTCTACGACCCTCTTGGATTGATAAATCCAGTCATTGTCAGGTGCAAAATCTTCCTTCAGCAGCTTTGGAGAGAAAATTTGGATTGGGATGAAAGCCTACCCTCAGCGTTGCATTCAACATGGATGGACTTGAGAAATAGTTTGGCAAGCATTTCTCGGATCTCATTTCCTCGCTTGGTTCTTCGTTCTAGTGTGGCTACAGAAGTTCACGGATTCTGTGATGCCAGCTTAGAAGCATATGGCGCTTGCGTGTATGTCGTGTCCAAGGAAGCCCAGTCTTTGAGCCACGTTTTGTGCTCAAAGTCGCGAGTCGCGCCGCTAAAGACTATATCGATTCCTAAGCTGGAATTAAGTGGAGCCCATTTGCTTGCGAAAATCATGCAGAATGTAAAGGGCATGGGAATCTTTACAGGTCGGTTCTATTGCTGGTCGGATTCGTCAACAGCATTATCTTGGATTAGGGACGAGCCAGCTAAATTTCAAGTTTTCGTGGCAAATCGAGTGGCATCAATTCAGGAGTTGACGGCAGCCATGGAATGGCGCTATGTTCCCACATCTTTAAATCCTGCTGATATTCTCTCGAGAGGCTCGCTTCCCAACCATCTTATCCAGTCAGAGCTATGGTTTCACGGCCCATCCTTTTTGCTAGGCTCCAAGGATAAGTGGCCTGTATCTCCATCTAACAACATAGCAACTTTGGAGCTTCGCAAGAGAGGATTCCTAATCACGTCCCCACATGCCGATCTCACGTCCGGATGCAACTTTGCGAATTCCTTCTTTCGCATGCAGCGCAAATTCGCCTACATGCATAAATTTATACATCGTCTTAGGCATCCAGGACTCACCGTTTCTGATATTCGGCAAGGAACGCATCTTCTAATTCGACACATTCAGCTGGCAAATTTGTGGATGGACATAAAGGAGATTAGGCGCAATGGTCAAGTCATGAAATCCAGTTCTATTAGTTCGCTCAACCCGTTCATCGATCATTCTGGACTACTTAGAGTTGGAGGTCGTCTTGGCAACTCATCGCTAGGATTTGACGCTCAGCACCCGCTCATTCTGCCAAAGGGACATTCCATTACCTTTGCGCTGATAAGATATTATCATGAAAGAAACCTCCATGCCGGACCTCGCGCCTTGCTATCCAAAATTCGGCTGGAATATTGGCCCATTGGAGGTGTTAAGGCAGTGTCAAGGGTCGTCAGCAGATGTGTGAGACTAGGCCGCGCATGGTCAAACACATCATGGGAGACCTACCTAAGGAACGTTTGGAAGGATCTCGAGCTTTTGAAGTCACTGGAGTAGATTACTGTGGACCTTTTTTCTACCGATCAGAAATCCGCACGAGGCCTCCGATCAAGTGCTACATTAGCGTATTCATCTGTTTCACTTCTAAGGCTATACACATGGAGCTCGTAAAGGATTTGACCACCGCATCGTTTCTAGGCGCACTAAAGCGTTTTACTTCCACTCGAGGAAGGCCAAGTCAAATTTGGTCGGACAATGCGACAAACTTCGTTGGGGCCAAGAACGAGCTTCTGGAGCTAAAGAAGCTTTGTCTGAGCGAACCGCATATGAAGGAGGTCCACGAATCCTGCTTGGCTGACTCGATCGACTGGCGTTTCATCCCACCTCGCTCTCCGCATTTTGGCGGGTTGTGGGAAGCGGCCGTGAAGACCGCAAAATATCACCTGTACCGCTCAGTTGGACCATCTGTGCTTAGCTTCGACGAGCTGCGCACTCTGATCTGTCAGATCACTGCAATTGTTAACTCTCGCCCTTTGCTCTCGCTTTCAGAAAATCCTGATGATTTAGACGTTTTGACTCCTGCTCATCTGCTTTTAGGCGGCCCCCATGAGCAAATCCTCGAGCCTGACCTAACGAAGCTGAACTACAATCGTCTGGATGGCTGGCAGCGGGTCACCCAACTACAGCAAATATTTTGGAGCCGTTGGCGCGAAGAGTATCTCACTCTTTTGCAAGAGCGCGCGAAATGGCGTACCCCCGCGCAAAACATCTGCAAGAACGACCTCGTTCTGGTGAAGGATGAAAATCTTCCTCCAATGCGTTGGCCACTGGCTAGAGTGGTCGATGTCGTTTTGGGCAAGGACGGGGTGTGTCGCGTCGCTGACCTGAAGACATCCTCAGGAAACATCAGGAGGGCCGTCACTCGGCTATGTTTGCTGCCCCTTAAGGAATCTGTTGAGAGACTAGCTCCCAACGGGGGGAGTATGTTCGGGCCAGCCGCTGAAGAATAACCGTAACTTTAACATTATTATTGTATGAGCAGAGAGAGCCGCCTATGTTGTAAAACGTTGACGTTCTGCAGAGCTGCTGCGCTCTCCCGCTAAAGGGGCTCTCTGCCGCCGCTACTTCGGCAACTACTTTGATCTGCTGCCGCCACTTCGGCAATCACTTTGATCTAACGCCGTCGTCTATAGTTTAGTTCTATGCTAACCCCTCTGCGCATTGGTTGCATATCGATCTCGCATAAGGTTTATCTGGCAATAGCAAGCAATCGGCTTCCGCTAAGCCACCAAGATTAAATACGAATTATAAAGTTTAACCCGAAAACTCTTTTCATTTTTGAAACACATAGGTGCCAAAAAAGCTTGGCATCTCAAACATTTTGTTTGAGCAAATTCACGCAAAATTGTAATGCTATTGCAAATTGGCTGCTAAATTTCTTAAATGTCGCGTTCGGAAAAAACTGGGTAATTGTTTCTACCTTCTGGAAAATCTTTCATGAGAAAGACATTCGATCCTGATTCCCGCTAATATTCTGTCTAACGGTGGAATATTATCGGGTGGTGTAACGGTTGCGGTTGGACAGTACCGATTCAGGGTAGGTTATTGCTATGATGCTAGGGTATATCGCATGCAATAACCTTGGGCCAATTATCGCTGCATGGCATAACATAGTTGGGGTGGGTGCAGGCAAGCTCTAGGTAGGGAACAGCTGAGCTAAGCTTCCGTAAGTGCTGTGCAGCGCATCGCAACGGAGCTTTCGAAGCCGAGCACTAAGATCGGTAAGCTCTTATTTAAGCAGTGAAAAAGCACCAGGGCGTTTTTTTTTGAAAATTTTAATATGTGCAGTCGGTGATTATCTCCGCGTCGGTAGCAAATATATATCTAAATCGACCACGTGCAAGCACCCCAAAGAGAAAGGAAAAAAAAAACCCAAATAACTTCCCACAAAGACAAACCGAAACCGAATAAAACGGAACTGTGAAAATCCCACGCGGTGTGCGCTTCGCAAAAATCGGGCTAAATTAATAGCCGTGCGCCGAGAAAACTGGCAAGTGCATATTTGCCACGCCTCGCCACCAAGTGTCTTTTTATACCCGATACTCAAAATGAGTATTGGGGTATATTAGATTTGTGGTAAAAGTGGATGTGTGTAACGTCCAGAAGGAATCGTTTCCGACCCCATAAAGTATATATATTCTTGATCAGCATCAATAGCCGAGTCGATTGAGCCATGTCTGTCTGTCCGTCTGTCCGTCTGTCCGTCCGTCCGTCTGTCCGTCCCTATTAGCGCTTAGTGCTCAAAGACTATAAGAGCTAGAGCAACGATGTTTTGGATCCAGACCTCTGTGATATGTCACTGCTACAAAAATATTTCAAAACTTCGCCCCGCCCACTTCCGCCCCCGCAAAAGACAAAAATCTGTGGAATCCACAATTTTACAGATACGAGAAAACCAAAAGCGCGGAATCGTAGAGAATGACCATATCTTTGAGACTGCAGAATTTAAATAAAATCGTATTATTATTATAGCCAGCATCAAGAAAACAATTTAATTTTTTCTCGCCCTGTCTCTCTCTAACACACACGTAGCATAGCCGGCTTTGCTTAGAGTAAAACATTAGCGCCTACATCTCAGAGACTACAAAAGCTAGAGCAACCAAATTTGGTATCCACACTCCTAATATATCGGACCGAGACGAGTTTGTTTCAAAATTTCGCCACACCCCCTTCCGCCCCCGCAAAGGACGAAAATCTGGGGATATTCAAAAATCTCAGAGACTATTAAAGCTAGAGTAACCAAATTTGGTATCCGCACTTCTGTTAGATCTTTCTATAAAACGTGTGTCTCAAAATTTCGCCCCACCTCCTTCCGCCCACACAAAGGACGAAAATCTGTTGCATCCACAATATTGCACATTCGAGAAAACTAAAAACGCAGAATCATAGATAATGACCATATCTATCAGATTGTTCAATCTGGATCAGATCAGATCATTTTTATAGCCAATAGGAACAAATCAATTTGCATTGGCTACGCAGCGCCCGACGTCACGCTCAGACTGATTTTCTGTCTCTCTCGCACGCACTCTTTGTCGTGTCGTTTAATATTAGCGGCGTCTGCCGCAGGAGAGCCATACTGACTAAGTATCGGGTATAACTGTAAAGTTGCGGTGTCCGCAGCAACTCACAACGTTCCCCCTCGTTTTTGTTGCAAGCCCGTGCGTCACACAGCTCTGCCAGGAGCGAACCACACTCGTGTCTCCGTGGAAAAGTCGGAAAAACGGTATGTTAAAGTGCCCTGTAGGGAAAAATTCGATTTTTTCTTAGCCCTCGTGGTTTTGTTGCGCTTCGCCCATAGGGCCCTGGCCACGAGCGGTAGCCCACCCAGCTCTCCCAAAGTTCTGCCCCCCCACACCAAACTCCCACCCTTGACGGGAGTACTCTTCGGGAGTCGACCTTGGTGTGGGGCCGAGATTTTTTTTCTCCTTTGGAAATCGTTGGAGAGTCCACCTGCCCGGCTACATAACCTCCACCGGCCATAACCCTTGCGCCATCCCTAACGTACGCGCATAGAGGGCATAGAGATCACCCCCCCTCCCCGTATGCACCAACAACTCGCTTTCTGCGACGGCCTAAAAGAAGCCGCTACGGATCCGGACCCAGATTTTGTAGCATAGTGTAGCCTTAATTGTCATTTTGTTGGTTCCTTCTGAGAACTTATATGCCTATGTAACTTTCATTCACTCTGCGTCACAGTCCTACCTCGATAGCCGTGAAAGTGAAAGTTCCCAAAACTGAATTTATTTTGCTGGTTGGAGAAAGAACGAGGGGAACGTTGTGAGTTGCTGCGGACACCGCAACTCTACAGTTATACCCGATACTTAGTCAGTATGGCTCTCCTCCGGCAGACGCCGCTAATATTGAACGACACGACAAAGAGTGCGTGCGAGAGAGACAGAAAATCAGTCTGAGCGTGACGTCGGGCGCTGCGTAGCCAGTGCAAATTGATTTGTTCCTTTTGGCTATAAAAATGATCTGATCTGAAACAGATTCAGCAATCTGATAGATATGATCATTATCTATGATTCTGCGTTTTTGGTTTTCTCGTATCTTTAAAATTGTGGATGCCACTGATTTTCGTCCTTTGTGGACGGGCGGAAGTGGGCGGGGCTAAGTTTTGAAATATTCTTGTAGCAGTGACATATCACAGAAGTCTGGACTCAAAACATCGTTGCTCTAGCTCTTATAGTCTTTGAGCACTAGGCGCTAATAGGGACAGACAGACGGACAGACAGACAGGGCTCAATCGACTCGGCTATTGATGCTTATCAAGAATATATATACTTTATGGGGTCGGAAACGATTCCTTCTGGACGTTACACACATCCACTTTTACCACAAATCTAATATACCCCAATACTCATTTTGAGTATCGGGTATAAAAATTTCATTTTAATAAATATTTATTACACAGCTCTGCCAGGAGCGAACCACACTCGTGTCTCCGTGGAAAAGTCGGAAAAATGGTATATTAAAGTGCCCTGTAGGGAAAAATTAGATTTTTTCTTAGCCCTGGTGGTTTTGTTGCGCTTCGCCCATAGGGCCCTGGCCACGAGCGGTAGCCCACCCAGCTCTCCCAAACTTCTGCCACCCACACCAAACTCCCACCCTTGACGGGAGTACTCTTCGGGAGTCGACCTTGGTGTGGGGCCCAGATTTTTTTTCTCCTTTGGAAATCGTTGGAGAGTCCACCTGCCCGGCTACATAACCTCCACCGGCCATAACCCTTGCGCCATCCCTAACGTACGCGCATAGAGGGCATAGAGATCACCCCCCCCCCCCCCTCCCCCTCCCCTCGCCGTATGCGACAATAACTCGCTTTCTGCGACGGCCTAAAAGAAGCCGCTACGGTTCCGGACCCAGATTTTGTAGCATAGTGTAGCTTTAGTTGTCATTTTGTTGGTTCCTTCTGAGAACTAATATGCCTATGTAACTTTCATTAACTCTGCGTCACAGTCCTACCTCGATAGCCGTGAAAGTGAAAGTTCCCAAAACTGAATTTATTTTGCTGGTTGGAGAAAGAAAAACTTAATCATAGAGTTCCAAACTACACAAAAAAAAAAAAAACCTTTTGAATATTTCCCCCCTATTTACCAATCCCCCTCCGACCTGGGCACACATTAACATAGTTTCCACAGCTCCACAATGAAAGGCGCCTTTCAGCGAGGGACCACTGTATTAAAGCTGTAAGTGACCCAATTTCCCTGTTCTCCTTTTCGCCTGGATTCGTAAAAATCTAAAAGGCATGCGCAGCGGCCAGCCGCTGCTGATAAGAGAGCGCAACGCTTACGTTCCCCACGCTGGAAGCTTTTCGTTCTCGTCGTTGCCAATTCTGCTTTAAGCTTGCATTGCTCGCGTTCCATGCATTTTTGTAATGCATTGAAACGTAGCCGACAAATACACTAACCAACAAAAAAATGAGGGGATACGTTGTGAGTTGCTGCGGATACCGCAACTCTACATTTATACCCGATATTTAGTCAGTATGGCTCTCCTCCGGCAGACGCCGCTAATATTGAACGACACGACAAAGAGTGCGTGCGAGAGAGACAGAAAATAAGTCTGAGCGTGACATCGGGCGCTGCATAGCCACTGCTAATTGATTTGTTCCTATTGGCTATAAAAATGATCCGATCTGATCCAGATTCAGGAATCTGATAGATATGGTCATTATCTATGATTCTGCGTTTTTGGTTTTCTCGTATCTTTAAAATTGTGTATGCCACTGATTTTCGTCCTTTGTGGACGGGCGGAAGTGGGCGGGGCTATTCTTGTAGCAGTGACATATCACAGAAGTCTGGATCCAAAACATCGTTGCTCTAGCTCTTATAGTCTTTGAGCACTAGGCGCTAATAGGGACAGACAGACGGACAGACAGACATGGCTCAATCGACTCGGCTATTGATGCTGATCAAGAATATATATACTTTATGGGGTCGGAAACGATTCCTTCTGGACGTTACACACTTCCACTTTTACCACAAATATAATATACCCATATACTCATTATGAGTATCGGGTATAAAAATTTCATTTTAATAAATATTTAGAGGCTCGAAAAAGAATTTTAAATGAAGAACCACATGAAGCTCCAAAACGAATACAGCGTTTAAAAAAATATTATGATAAAATGTCAAAAATAACCGTAGACTGTTAGTTTTCGCTATTATTAGTAGTCCCAAGGATTTGCGCAGTTATGCCGAAGTATCCTTTCTGGGTCGAACAGAACAGGGTCTGTTAGACACCGGCGCAAGTATCAGCTGTATAGGGGCTGAAGTAGCTCAAACTGATTTTTCATCCTTTTCTGAATATAAACTCATAAAAGCCACTGCAAAAACTGCAGATGGCCAAAGTCAACAGATACTGGGGGTGTTAAATGTCATCATGCGTTATCGAACTATCGCGAAACCCATGAAGTTATATATAATTCCATCCCTGACCCAAAATCTAATCCTAGGTCACGATTTTTGGAGATCCTTTTCGCTGGCCCCAGACATCATTGTAGCTGTCGAGATAAGCTCGAAGGACGATGAGGCAGCCGAACCAGATCCCTTACGGTATCCGTTAACTAGGCAGCAAAACCAACAACTCGAGGTTGTTTAACAGTTATTTCCCAACGCGACGGAGGGATTAGGGCGTATGGCCTTTCTTAAGCATCATATCGATTTAGGTCAGGCCGCCCCCGTAAAACAACGCTTTTATCCGGTCAGCCCAGCGGTGGAAAAGTTGCTTTATGCCGAGGTAGATCGCATGCTCCAACTAGGCGTTATTGAACCGTCATCCATTGCTTGGAGTTCGCCAATGCGACTGGTTCTCAAGCCCAACAAAGTCCGTCTGTATCTCGATGCTCGACGACTGAAGGAAGTCACCCGTTAGGATGCCTACCCATTACCAAGTATCGATGGTATTTTTGCCCGGTTGCCCAAGGCAAATATCATAACCAAGCTGGACCTAAAAGATGCTTATTGGCAGATCGAACTCGCTCAGGATTACAAGTCACTAACTGCGTTTACGGTCCCGGGAAGGCCGTTATATCAGTTTAAGGTTATGCCTTTTGGCCTGTGGAACGCTCCATCCACTATGTGTCGTTTGATGGATGAGATCATTCCCCCGGATTTGCGTTACTGCGTCTTTGGATACTTGGACGATCTAAGCATCGTATCAGCAGATTTCACTTCCCATCTAGCAGTGCTGGTACGACTCGCTGAACAGTTCAGAAAAGCCAACCTGACTCTGAATATTAAGAAGAGTCAGTTCTGTGTCATCTTGGATACGTTATCTTGGATATGTTATCTTGGATACGTCATCAGCAATGGAGGTATTTGCACTGATCCCTCCAAAGTAGCTTGTATAGTGAACTGTCCGACGCCGAGGAATCTAAAGCAGGTTCGCGGCTTTCTTGGGGTCTGTGGCTGGTATCGTAGATTCATCCAGAACTTCTCTAAGCTATCCTGTCCTATCACCGAGCTTCTTTCCAACAAAAAGAAATTTATTTGGATCCCGTAAGCACAAGTCGCAATGGACTCTTTAAAAACCGTGTTGACTTCTGCTCCAGTGCTCGAAAACCCAGACTTCGAACAGAAATTTTTCCTCCACTGTGACGCTAGTGATTTTGGTGTAGGAGCCGTGCTCGTGGAATTGGTGGATCTGCAGGAAAAGCCAATAGCGTTTATGTCGAAATAACTAAACTAACTATAGCGTTACGGCGCGCTAGTGCTTGGCCGTAATTCTGGCCATCGAAAAGTTCCGTTGCTAACTGGAACTGCAGGAATTCGAAGTGGTTACTGATCATTCCAGTTTGTTGTGGCTTATGCGCCAGCAAAACTTGTCGGGGAGGTTAGCTCGATGGATTTTTAGATTGCAGCAATTTAAATTCTGGATATCGCACCGAAAAGGAAAATTTCAACGATTGTACATAGATCTGCTTGGACCCTATCCACGCAGCAAAAAGGGGCATGTTGGTTTGCTAATTGTTTTAGATCAATTCAGTAAATATCATTGGCTACACACCCTGAAGAAATTTACTTCCGTAGTAATCCAAGAATTTCTGCTAAAGCAGATCTTTCATGCATTTGGTGTGCCTGAAACTATCGTTAGCGACAGTGAAACAATTCAAAGCTACGGAATTCAACGCATTCTTGACACAGCTGGGAACTAAACATATGTACACGGCATTATACTCTCCTCAAAGTAATGCGGCGGAACGAGTAAATCGTTTATTGTTAGCTGCAGTGCGATCATATCTTCAGCAGGATCAGACCTACTGGGATCAGCATCTCTCAAGTATATCTTGTTCGCTGCGATCGTCACTACATCAGTGCTTAGGTTGTTCAGCATATCGAGCCCTGTTTGGCTTAGATATGCTCACGCATGGGACGGATTATAAGCTTCTGAAGTATTTAGACTTGCTGGAAGAACCCGTTGTCCCGGTATCTAGGTCAGACAATTTAGCTCTAATTCGAAAGGATATACAGGGCAATATTAAGAAAGCGTATGAGCGCAACGTTGCTCAATGCAACTTACGAGCCAAGCCTGTGTCGTTCCGAGAAGGTCAGGAAGTATTTCACCGAAATTTTTCTTTGAGCAAATTCACGCAAAATTGTAATGCTATTGCAAATTGGCTGCTAAATTTCTTAAATGTCGCGTTCGGAAAAAACTGGGTAATTGTTTCTACCTTCTGGAAAATCTTTCATGAGAAAGACATTCGATCCTGATTCCCGCTAATATTCTGTCTAACGGTGGAATATTATCGGGTGGTGTAACGGTTGCGGTTGGACAGTACCGATTCAGGGTAGGTTATTGCTATGATGCTAGGGTATATCGCATGCAATAACCTTGGGCCAATTATCGCTGCATGGCATAACATAGTTGGGGTGGGTGCAGGCAAGCTCTAGGTAGGGAACAGCTGAGCTAAGCTTCCGTAAGTGCTGTGCAGCGCATCGCAACGGAGCTTTCGAAGCCGAGCATTAAGATCGGTAAGCTCTTATTTAAGCAGTGCAAAAGCACCAGAGCGTTCTCTTTTGAAAATTTGAATATGTGCAGTCGGTGATTATCTCCGCGTCGGTAGCAAATATATATCTAAATCGACCACGTGCAAGCACCCCAAAGAGAAAGGAAAAAAAACCCAAATAACTTCCCACAAAGACAAACCGAAACCGAATAAAACGGAACTGTGAAAATCCCACGCGGTGTGCGCTTCGCAAAAATCGGGCTAAATTAATAGCCGTGCGCCGAGAAAACTGGCAAGTGCATATTTGCCACGCCACGCCACCAAGTGTCTTTTTTTTTGTTGCAAACCCGTGCGTCACTCAGCTCTGCCAGGAGCGAACCACACTCGTGTCTCCGTGGAAAAGTCGGAAAAACGGTATGTTAAAGTGCCCTGTAGGGAAAAATTAGATTTTTTCTTAGCCCTCGTGGTTTTGTTGCGCTTCGCCCATAGGGCCCTGGCCACGAGCGGTAGCCCACCCAGCTCTCCCAAACTTGTGCCACCCACACCACACTCCCACCCTTGACGGGATTACTCTTCGGGAGTCGACCTTGGTGTGGGGCCGAGTTTTTTTTTCTCCTTTGGAAATCGTTGGAGAGTCCACCTGCCCGGCTACATAGCCTCCACCGGCAATAACCCTTGCGCCATCCCTAACAAACGCGCATAGAGGGCATAGAGATCACCCCCCCCCCCCCCTCCCCGTATGCACCAACAACTCGCTTTCTGCGACGGCCTAAAAGAAGCCGCTACGGATCCGGACCCAGATTTTGTAGCATAGTGTAGCTTTAATTGTCATTTTGTTGGTTCCTTCTGAGAACTTATATGCCTATGTAACTTTCATTAACTCTGCGTCACAGTCCTACCTCGATAGCCGTGAAAGTGAAAGTTCCCAAAACTGAATTTATTTTGCTGGTTGGAGAAAGAAAAACTTAATCATAGAGTAACAAACTACACAAAAAAAAAAAAACCTTTTGAATATTCCCCCCCTATTTACCAATCCCCTCCGACCTGGGCACACATTAACATTGTTTCCACAGCTGCACAACGAAAGGCGCCTTTCAGCGAGGGACCACTGTATTGAAGCTGTAAGTGACCCAATTTCGCTGTTCTCCTTTGCGCCTGGATTCGTAAAAATCTAAAAGGCATGCGCAGCGGCCAGCCGCTGCTGATAAGAGAGCGCAACGCTTACGTTCCCCACTCTGGAAGCTTTTCGTTCTCGTCGTTGCCAATTCTGCTTTAAGCTTGCATTGCTCGCGTTCCATGCATTTTTGTAATGCATTGAAACGTAGCCGACAAATACACTAACCAACAAAAAAATGAGGGGGGACGTTGTGAGTTGCTGCGGATACCGCAACTCTACATTTATACCCGATATTTAGTCAGTATGGCTCTCCTCCGGCAGACGCCGCTAATATTGAACGACACGACAAAGAGTGCGTGCGAGAGAGACAGAAAATAAGTCTGAGCGTGACATCGGGCGCTGCATAGCCACTGCAAATTGATTTGTTCCTATTGGCTATAAAAATGATCCGATCTGATCCAGATTCAGGAATCTGATAGATATGGTCATTATCTATGATTCTGCGTTTTTGGTTTTCTCGTATCTTTAAAATTGTGGATGCCACTGATTTTCGTCCTTTGTGGACGGGCGGAAGTGGGCGGGGCTAAGTTTTGAAATATTCTTGTAGCAGTGACATATCACTGTAGTATGTGCATATATTGAGTGTACACTGTACCCAATGGTTAACAATAAATGTATCAGCAACACATTGTTGCAGTACACAAACAAAACCACTTCAAGTGAGCGTGCAATATGATCGCCGCTTATGCGCTAAGCTAAGTCAGCATTCCCACTTGAAGCATATATATATATATACATATGTACATACGGCTCTTGCCACACCAACGTCATCATTGAGCTCAACGATCACGGATGGAATAAACGGTACTAGCCTACCAATAGCGCTGTGAGTTTGTAAATAAGAACAAGTACATATATGCACTGAGCTGGGAAGTAACCTGCGTGTTACATATATTTTTCTATTGATATCACCTATATATATTCGTAACCATAATGTATTGGTACCTCTCACCCCTTTAGAATCTGTTACCCATATATGATGGTCATTTTTAAATCTTTATTTTTCCTAATATTTCTTCTCAATTCGTTACATATATATTAAGCTATCGAGACACAGCAAAAAAAAAAAAAAAATGAATTTAATTATAAGTTAAGAAAACCCCCCTCCAAGAATTTAATTATATGATTAGGGATTTATTGAAATATATATATAATGATATTGATTTTGAAGTACAACCATAATATTTTCTAAATTCAGGAGTCCGTCCTCAGAAAGGCATGATCAAGGTGGTGGGATGATAACTGTTTAACGTTATTCAAGGGTCTATACGGTCAAGTTACCTGTATAGCATAGGTTGGGAGGGTAGAGAAGATAGAGATTCTCACTAACACCGGAGTTTCTCATCATTTGAGTAGAGTAATTGATAAGTATGTCCACACTTTCCACAACCAACTTGTAATTCCCATAACCAATTCCTTGCTCCGGTTAAACCTGGATTCTGTTGTTAGTTTTATGTTTGGTTCTTCTTTTTTTTTAATTTTTAAATGTGCACCTAAAACATTATGCGAGTGTGTTGTAACGTGTCATCTACGCACGTCTGTGTATATAAATCCTGCCAGGCTAGCTGTCATTCAGCGAAGGGAAGCACACGCTTTGGGTTTCCGGCCTCTGCTCGTCGGCTATTGGAGTGATGTTCTTGCCCCCTCCTGCTGGTGGCCTATACGCATTATACCGCGAATGAAGTAGCGTGTCACGACGAAAATGCTTAGCCGGGAGACACTGTTTATCCCTGAATAGAATTGTGGATGTGTGCTGGAAAGGTATCTCAACTCCGCCTCTGGTGTTGTCGAGGTCGTGTCGCCCACCCTACCATAGCCATTCCAAACCGTTCGATTTAATGACGGAATGGCCCCTTTGTCCGGGGCGTCCTACATGGGGAATTTGCCAGCGAAAGCAAAGCGGTAGATTAATACATTATAAAGTTTATTCACTTACTGGCTAAAACACTAACATTACCCGCAAATACCATAATATAATCACCCACTGGACGGTTTTCTAAGGGTTAAACTACAAAGAGAGTGAGAGCGCTCTAACTGCGATTGCCCACTCGGAGAACGGCGTCGTTTCATGCTAGGGCGGCGTAACCTCGTTTCCGATCACCATGAAGAGTCTTCGTTTGCGTTTCGACGAAATCACAACGACAATTAGCAGTTGCAGCCGGCCGCGCTTAAACCCGTATTACCCCTTACATACATACATACTCTATACGCGATTAAGATTAAAGTTTAAGTTGATTGAAGTCCAAATGAATAAATCTCGAATTGTCTATATCGTGTAGTACATTATTAAACGCAAAGATTCCCCAGAGCATTTCTGCTCAACATTGAAATCTCGTATCGAGGATTTCACAACATTTTTGGTGGCCCATGAGGGGAACCGCGTTTAATTCGTACTATACGCATGTGATTCTACCTCGTTCCGCGTTCAGTTAAATGTACAAATAAAATCATATTTTACCGGCTGCAACTGTAAACGGCAAACACAACGCAAACCAACGGTTTATCCAACAGCCGCTATCTCTCGCACGAAGCAGGGACAAAGAAGACCAGACGATAGCTCTGTGCCTGGACAGTAGCACACAACAACAACACAAGCCGACGGTTAGACAGCAGCCTCTCTCTCGTGCAAAGCAGAGACCAAGAGACCAACGAGCGTTCTGTTGCTGCACATCATCTCTAGACAAAAGGCCTCAACTCAACGCTCACAGTAGCACAGTTTCTGCTCTCCGCTCGGACAACACCAACAACAACGACTCGCAAGTTCTCTTGAGCTACGCTTTAAGCAAAGAGAAGGACTCCCGAGTACCAGAGTAAGTGTTTCGTTGTGGGTATTTTGTACAAGGTCAAAGAGAGTGCAACTAAGGGTGAGAAAGGTACATACACATATAACAGCAACATGTCAACAGCCGAGTCCCACGACCTCGAAGCCGATCCTCAGGTGGAGATCGACAATCTCAGTGTTATTCAGACAAATCTCATTGCGAGGGTTAATCAAACGGTGCGTAATTTCAGAAAGGATGGCGCAGATCGGAAAACAAAAGCTTATTTTCAAACGCGCTTACAAACTTTGCAACGGTTCTTAGGTGAATTTGAGCAAAATCATCAACGTTTGCTAATACTTCGATGTCCAAGTACGCATAGTTATGTGTCCAGCGAAGTGGCCTTTCGCTTTGATGAAGACTATACAACGGCATTCAGCATCATATCAGAGGCCTACGAAAATGTATGTCCAAGAGCACCACCGGTACAGCAGAATCCGGAGCCAGCAAATCCATCTGTATCATCAGTGCAATTGCCCAAGCTACCTGTACCGGCAAGTTTGTGGATTGGCCGGCATTTCACGATGCATTTGTTCAACTCATCCATAACAACCAGAAACTGTCCGACGTCCAAAGGTTTCATTTCCTGAAGCAAGCTCTTCCCTCGGATCGCGACGAGGATATTCAGCAGATGGCGCTTGCGGGAAATAACTATGCAACAGCTTGGAGTCTCGTCCTCAAGCGATACGACAACAAACGGCTGCAGTTTATGTACCATATGAACGGTTTGTATGACTTGCCACAGTTGACAAAGGAGCAGTCTGCTGATATAAAACATATGCTTAATGTTGCGACGGTTTGTCTCAATGCTTTCAAGAATCTAGATGTTCAGCATTGGATGGCTCATCATCTCACTTCCAGACTGCCAAGCACGACACTGCAAGCTTGGGAGCTCCATCTCGGTAGCTCTGCCGAACTTGCCACATTTTCTCAGCTACAATCATTTCTCAACGACCGTCTCGTCAGCATCGATGTGTTCGAAAATCGAGGCCACTCCACGACGCGGACACCTGTGCCGCAGCCTGTCAATCAAAGGCACCCGAAGAAGGCAGTTGGCAACGTAACATACAAGGGCAACAGCTTCCACGCCAAGACTGCGGTTGCCGAACACACTCGCTGCCCTTACTGTAGCGACAGTCACAATCTTCGGCATTGCCCGGACCTTTTGTCCAAGGACTGCTTTGCAAGGAAAGCCATCGTCGATCATGCAAAGGCATGCCTCAACTGTCTGAGCCGTTCCCATGCACTTTCAAAATGTACCAGTAAAAGGAACTGCACGCAGTGTGCTCAAAGACACCATACACTGCTGCACTTCCCAACTCCTGCTCAGGTGGCAACACAGCCTCACGCAGCCTCCCATAGCGCTCGTTCCGGTAACTCCTGGCAGTATACAACGAGCGACTCATCTGGCAGGGCTACCCCTACGCAACTCTACGCTAGGACCCCACTTCCTACTCAGAGCACTGCACAGCCTCTCCCAGTTGTTCCTAACACTAGTTCCGGTGGTCATCCACAGTCTGCAGCGACCGACTCGTCTGTGAGAACACACTCTGCGCAACTAGTCTCCGCTACGGCAACGCATCACGGACCCAGCACTGTCCTTCTGGCCACTGCCCTGGTCACAATCCACAACCCCCACACTGGCCAATCAGCTGTGGTACGTGCGTTAGTGGATTCAGGCTCGGAAGGAACCCTCATTACAGAGCACACAGTGCAGGCTCTCAACCTCAAGCGGCATCCAATTTCGGCAGAAATTGCTGGAGTTGGGACCACCTCCAAAAACAGGTGTACCTACACTACAGAATTGTCATTAAGTTCTTGTACTTCGCAGTTTTGTACTACCATTGATACTGCGTTTATACTTAAAACGCTTACATGGCAATTACCTTCAAAATCCATCAAATTGCAGCAATGTCCTTATTTGAAAGGAATAGAACTCGCCGATCCCAGGTTCTACAAATCACAACGGATTGATCTTCTGCTGGGAGCGGACGTAATCCCACAGATCCTGCTTTCAGATATCCGCAGAGGAAAGGAGAACCAACCAATTGCACAGCACCCCCAGCTTGGCTGGATAGTCTTTGGTCGAGCCACTTCCACACGCTCACACGCTGTCACCATTAGATGTCACCACAACAGGCTAGAGAATATCGACCAGAAATTCTTCGAAATGGAGCATCTCGGTTCTGCAAAACAGCTCACACCAGAAGAGCGATGGTGCGAGGAGCATTTTAAACGAACTCACATCCGTCAACGAAACGGCAAGTATTTGGTACGGTTACCACTTAAGCGTTTGTTTGACCCTTCGCAGGTGCTAGGCAAATCACGTCAAATCGCGATTAATCGATTCCAAATGCTTCAACGAAGATTCCAAAGGCAGCCGGAGCTGCAAGCCAAATATTCGGAAGTCATGAAGGAGTACTTTCAACTAGGCCAGGTGACCAAAGTAACAACCAAGGAGCAGCAGCATTGCATCATTAGCAAGGAGAATGGAATCGAGTCCACATGTTGCACCTTGCCTCATCACGCAGTATTCAAAGAGGAAAGTGTCACTACTAAGGTTAGAGTAGTATATGACGCCTCCTGTAAAACGTCAAACGGAAAATCGCTCAATGACGTCCTATGCACCGGACCAGCGCTCCAAAACGATCTAGCCGGCGTGGTCCTGAATTGGCGGTTCCATCGTTTTGTTTTTGCTGCCGACATTCAGAAGATGTATAGATGCATTGACATGAATGCAGAGGATTCGCAATATCAACGCATCTTTTGGCATGACGAACACAACCAAGTAGCTGAGTATTATCTCAACACAGTTACGTTTGGAACCGCTTCAGCTCCTTACACAGCCATTCGCGTCATACATCAACTGGCGCAGGATGAACGAGACCGATACCCACTCGCGGAAAGGGTCCTTCGACACGAAATATACGTGGACGACGTACAAAGCGGAGCTTCCACTCGCGAAGGAGCATTAGAAATTCAAAATCAATTGATCGGAGCCTTACGATCAGAAGGAATGGAGCTTCGAAAGTGGTCTGCGAATGACGCTTCTCTGCTACAAGACATACCTCCAGACCATTTATCTCATAAGACATTATTAGAGTTTGAGTACCAAGATCCCGTTAAAACCTTAGGCCTCTATTGGCATCCACATCAAGACTATTTTGGGTTCAAGATAAATTTTGAAATCAGTCACGCACATACTAAACGTTCTTTACTTTCCACAGTCGCCCGACTGTACGACCCATTAGGTTTCATCACGCCCTGTGTCATGACCGCGAAGGCGATACTCAAGGACTCATGGATGGCCCGCATCAAACGCAACGATGGCAGCCTAGCACAACTGGACTGGGATGAACCGCTGCCAACCGAACTGCTTGATAGATGGCAGGGATTCATACAGAACTTGCCATATGTCGAGCAAATTCAAGTACCACGATGGCTGCGCTTCAACATCCACGAGCTTGCGTCATTACAGCTACATGTTTTCTGCGATGGATCATCACTGGCGTATGCAGCATGTGCATATATTCGTGCAGAGCTACCAAACGGAATGATTCAAACTCATTTGCTAGCTGCACGCAGTCGAGTCACACCCACGAAACCGATCACAATTCCACGAGTCGAACTTTCGGGTGCGCTGCTGGCAGTTAAACTGGCAAAATGGATCCGGGACCAACTTCGCACTGCAGGACCACCTATGGCAACCTTCTATTGGTCAGATGCTACTATCGTTTTGTTTTGGATAAATGGAGATCCCACCGATGGCAAACCTTTGTGTCAAATCGCGTTGGACAGATTTTGGAGACATGTACCTACTGCGGTAAACCCAGCGGACTGCGCAACTCGTGGCTTAACACCACAAGAGTTAGCAGTACATCCATTATGGTGGTCTGGACCATCATGGCTACAGCAGCCGGAAAGCCAATGGCCGGCAAACGGAGTTCCCAGTCAGGACATCGACAGGACTATAATTGAGGAGAAACCATCAGTTTTGTTCCAAAATGCTGTGCAAGTCTCGGAGGCTCCAGAAGCCTTCATCCAAAACTCGTCCTCATACGACAGGTTAATATCAGTCATGGCATATGTTCTACGGTTTATACATAACATTCAAGCCAAAGGGGACAAACTGTCTGGACCACTGAGTGTGCAGGAGCTCGACAACGCTTTAATTCATCTCGTTCGCAGCATTCAACAGGAGGTCTACGCGACAGAGATATTGAGGTTGAAGGGAAACAAGGCACTATCGGGCACACACAAGCTGTGTCAATTATCCCCATTTCTAGATGACCAACAACATCTACGAGTCAGAGGTCGACTGCGAATTGCAATGCACCTTCCGATAAGCCAGCGACAACCAATGATCATTCCCAATCATCATCATTTTACCGATCTCGTCGTGCGTAATGCCCACCGTCTCGCACTCCACGGCGGAACCGAATTAACGCTGGCCACTATTCGACACAAATTCTGGATAGTCAACGGAAAACAAACTGTCAAACGCATTCTTCGACAATGCGTCCGATGTTTTCGTCACCGACCGAAACCAGCAGCACAATTGATGGCCGATCTTCCCCTACATAGAGTCAATCCGCCAACTCGTGCATTCATCGCCACCGGAGTGGACTATACAGGCGCGTTCGAAATTCAAGCATCCAGATTCCGTGGACACACAAACTACAAGGCGTATATCGCAGTTTTCATCTGTTTGGCTACAAAGGCAATTCATCTTGAAGCGGTCACGGGCTTAACCACCGAACACTTTCTCATGGTCCTACAACGTTTCATCGCGCGTCGGGGCTACTGTCAACACATGTATAGCGACTGCGGCACGAACTTCATTGGTGCCGACCGGGCTCTTCAAACCTGGCAAATACATTTGAAACGAGAGCTACCCACAACTGTAATACCTGCTTTAGCGGCCCGAAACGTCCAATGGCATTTTAATCCACCGCATAGTCCTAATTTCGGAGGCCTTTGGGAGGCAAATGTAAAGTCTGTCAAAACACATCTCTATCGAGCATTTTCAGGATATAAAATGACCTACGAACAACTTGCTACCGTGCTAACACAAATTGAAGCCTGTTTAAATTCCAGGCCATTATGTCCACTAAGCGCGGAGCCGGAGGACCTAGCTGTCCTCGCCCCGGCACATTTTCTTATTGGAGATTCATTATTAGCACTGCCGGATGTAACGACAAGGGATGTTCCACTCACAGTCCAATTTCTGGAAGGACAGAAAATGATCCGGCAATTTTGGAAACGTTGGAGTTCGGATTGGCTATCACATCTTCAAGCCCGTCCAAAGTGGCGACATGAAACCGACAATCTACAAGTCAGCGATCTAGTAATTGTCAAGGATGACCGACTGCCACCCAACGAGGGGAAACTGGGAAGGATAATAGAAGTTCACCCTGGAGCTGACAGTTTAGTCAGAGTCGCAACTGTTAAAACAGCATCAGGCGTATACAAACGATCGGTCTCTAAACTATGTCGGCTCCCGTTGCCACAGACCTCAGAATAATCCTACCACCGTTGCGAGCTCCATTCGACCATACATGTACCATAACGAACACTTTATTTATTCACAGAGCATTCACATGTGACATCCTTTGGTTTCTAATACTGGTCCCAGTATTGGGGGCGGCATGGACGGTTTTCTAAGGGTTAAACTACAAAGAGAGTGAGAGCGCTCTAACTGCGATTGCCCACTCGGAGAACGGCGTCGTTTCAGGCTAGGGCGGCGTAACCTCGTTTCCGATCACCATGAAGAGTCTTCGTTTGCGTTTCGACGAAATCACAACGACAATTAGCAGTTGCAGCCGGCCGCGCTTAAACCCGTATTACCCATTACATAAATACATACTCTATACGCGATTAAGATTAAAGTTTAAGTTGATTGAAGTCCAAATGAATAAATCTCGAATTGTCTATATCGTGTGGTACATTATTAAACGCAAAGATTCCCCAGAGCATTTCTGCTCAACATTGAAATCTCGTATCGAGGATTTCACAACACCCACATTAAAAGAGTAGCTAAATGAAATATATGTATAAAATTCCTAGAAATACTTGGCTATGTGTCATACAAACGATATACTAAATAAGTCCGAAATGGACAAACTAACTTGCTTGCTGACTCCGTAATGTTACGAAACCAATTCGAGTGGGCACTTCTCCCTCTCACTCACCGACCGGCCCTAGTTCCCTTGTTTCAAGTTGTAATTTATTAATAACAGAATTTAAGTCCACTCATACCTTTTCTCCAGTTTATGGCTCCATCGGCGAAAGCGCTTTCCTCGATGAATACCTAAAGCTGCTGTGGTGGGAGAACACTTAAATGGGCACAAGGGTGGGGGAAATCATATTTGCAAATCGGCGAGAGTCACGAGAAGCCACTACCGGAATCAAATCTAAATCTCTCCTAATTAACTCCGCACAGAAATCATAATTAATTACACATTTACAAACACGAATACAATTACTCCGTCAATCCGTTGCTTCCTCTTTCTTTTTCTATTCTCTTTCTCCCGACTGTTATTTATGTTTCCTTTCCACCTCCTGGGCGAACGGGAACAGCTCAAATTCTTTCCCCTGCTTCTGCAGGTGAAAGGTACGCGAAAGCAAAGAAAAAGGCCAAACGGCCAATCTCCGACGGTGCTAGATTAACACTTTCTCTCCGCCGATCTGCTCGCGACCAAGGGACGGGCCCTCCTTATCTGGGCGTCGCGCTCGACTACTAAAGTGCCGACGCCAACGCCTCGGGAAGCTAGCCGCTTGGGGGACCGAGCGCTCCCCAAATGTCTTCTCCCTCTGCTTCCACGCTCGCTTCTCCGACGGCTGAGCGCTTTCCAGACAATCCCAAAGGTTTAAACGACACTTTGTTAGGCTTGCGGCTGCTGTTGTTTGCTGGCTGGCTTCCTTGGACGATCGAATCCGCACTGATTAACTCGATATACTAAGCGCCAAGACTACAAATGCGACACCTCTTTATTCTCCTTTAGCCCTTTTCTTCTCTTCCCGCAGCACTTACCCCAACCGGACTCAGCGCTATACGGCTTCTGACGACTGAATAGCCCACTCGCCTTCAACCAAGAATCTCGCAGTCGAATCTTGGATTTAGATATTTAGATTCCCTAGAGTTTTTCTCTCCACTAAATTCTTGGTTTTTCCTTTCCGTCGGACCGATACGCAACCGACTCAATTGACTTTCACGAGGGAATAGCCGATAGGGACGCCAACGTTCTGGCGGCAAATCCTCTAACAGGTCCCTGGATGCATTTTCAACAGAGATAGCCTGACGTTTTGACCTGTTACCGTCTTTTTGGTTTTCCCTTGACCTGTCGTTCGTCTGCCACTCTGAGCACTAGATGGCGCCACAAAAAACTCAGCATTCCCTGCTACAAGCGCTACAAAAGCCCCCCGAAAGATCAGGCTTGGGGGTTACACTCCCAAGAATGATAACAGGACAGCTTGAAGCAGTTGGTTTACTGACGAAGATCTTTCGCGTGAAACCGTCCTACGTAACGACCCTGCAAATCCTCTAACTCATAGTAGGCCTGCCCTATCTTCTTTTTGACCCTGGCCTTCAGAAAGGCCGGACCCAACTTCGCGATGTACCCTGACTGAAAATTGCTCTGCCTGAAATTTCTTCGGAACACCTCCTGGCCGACATTGTAGGATATGTCTCTCGACCGTAAGTTATACTGCCGTTCATTCTTATCGTTCTGTTTTTTCATGTATTCTAGAGCCTTGCTTCGAACCAAGTCTAATGAATCCTCCCGCGAGAAAACTGCTGACCTGTCGTCCATCACCCGCAATGCTCTCAGAAGCTTGTATGTTGCCCCGGAAGTGATTAAATGCTGTCCGAACACCATATAATAAGGAGTTGCATTCAGACTTGCATGCACCGCCGAACGCAATGCGCAGCAAATGCTGCTGAGGTGCTCGTCCCAGTCCTTCTGATCCTCGCGCACATAAGATCGGATTGCTGCAAGCGATTTACACGTTCTGAAGCATTAGCTTGGGGTGCGTACAGGGCCGTGAGAGTGTGCGAAACTTTATATTCCCGGAGTAGCTTTTGGAATGCCTCAGACTTAAATTGTGTGCCATTGTCGGATACTATTGTCTCCGGAACCCGAAAGCATGAAAAAGATCTTGCTGCATGTATTTGACTACCACGTCCGCGGTCAACTTCTTCACTGCCTTAAGAAACACATATTTAGAATAGTGATCGAGGACGATAAAGATGCCTATATGTCCACTTCTTGAACGGGGATATGGCCCCAGGAAATCTACATATAATTTCTGGAAGAAACGTTGTGACTCGGGCGCAATTCCAATCTTCGGTCTCTGGATTGTATTGGGGGCCTTGGTAGTCTTGCAGACATCACAAGCCTGGATATACTTCTTCACATCGGCAACCAAACCAGGCCAGTAATAATACCGCCGTATCCTTTCAAGGGTTTTGTGAATGCCTCCATGGGAAGCCAGTGGATTGTCGTGCGCGTTACGCAAAACGTCAACCACTAACCCTTGAGGAATCCAGAGTTTCCAAATGAACACATCATGTAGCACCTCTCCTGTTGCGTGATCTGACCTACGATACAACAAGTTATCTACAATTTTGAGATCTGGCAACTTATCAATATTGGCCCTAACCCTTTCTACGATCTCCACGTAATCTTCTGCCTTGAATTCTGGCGATTCCAAATCCACCAACAACCCATTGCTCGCGTCTAGAGTCGCCACTTCCTCCTCACTTACGCGAGAAAGAGCATCCGGAACCACATTAAGCCTGCCGCTACGATGCTCTATTTTAAACGAGAAA